>NC_060277.1:69781360-69915471 GCF_021613505.1 Equus quagga | reverse complement strand
TGGAACGTGGTCAGCACCCAGGACAGCACCACCAGGGAGAGACAGAGCTTGGGGCTCATGATGGTGCTGTAGCGCAGGGGGAAGCAGATGGCCACATAGCGGTCATAGGCCATGGCCACAAGGAGGAAAATCTCCATGTCTCCAAAAAACAGGAAGAAGTACATTTGGGTCAGGCAGCCAGCATAGGGGATAGATGGGAATTGACTCAGCATGTTCTGCAGCAACTTGGGCATTGTGACAGAGGAAAAACAGAGGTCAGAGAAGGACAAATTGCTGAGAAATAAATACATGGGCGTCTGGAGGTGGGAATCCAGGTGAATGAGGATGATGATGAGGAGGTTTCCCAGGACGGTGGTAAGATACATGGCCAGGAACAAGGCATAGAACAGGTTTTGCTGCTCTGACTCGATGGGCAGTCCCAGCAGGAGGAACTCTGAGATGACAGTTTGATTGCTTCCTGTCATGCTCTGTCTCCAATATCCTTTGGAAGAAATAATAATGTCCATTAAAATATGAATGTAAAAACAAACACATTTCCATGATACATGGTCTGTTAGATGTTCTGCAAAAATACTTATCAACTTCATCACAATAATTACAATCTTTATACTCCAAATCTCTATAATCAGAACTTCTGTGATTGAAAATGATTTATTTTCTTTACTTCTCTTTAACAGGTCCCAATATTCCATCCTTTCTAAAACGCTCTTCTCCATTAGTTTCTGAGACACAAAATGTATCAGTTTTCCTCATACCTCCCTGGCCAGAGAGCCTCAGTAACTATGATTGACTCCTGCTTTGTCAATATCTTACATGTTGATGTTCCTCAGGGCTTCTTCCTAAACACTCTTCTCTTGTAATTCCACATATGCCACCAAGAAAAACCCATCTACTTAAATGGCTTTGATTACCATTTAAACTTCAGCTATAGATGACTCTCTACCCTACAAAACTGTATGCCCAGTTGCTTATGATTATCTTGTGGATGTACCACATGCATTTTCAGCTCAACATATCCCCAGAGAAACTCGTGATCTCCCCTTGCTCCTCTCCCATCCCCGGCTCCTCCAGTTTCCCATATCTCAGTAAAAGGATCCAGAGGCTCCAGTAAAAACTCTGAGTGTTTTCTTACATTCACTCCTTTCTCTCATCATCAACATCCAATGTCAGCAAGTCCTACAAATTCTGCCACTTAATTCTCTTTCTCATTCATCCACTCATTATCTCCACTGTCACTGCTATACACCAGGCTGACATCATATCTTGTCTGTACTATGGGAATAGTCTCAAATCATCTCCTTGTTTCCATGCTTGAACCCTCCTCCTTCAATACCCTTCATTTACACAGAGGTATTCTAAGATGAAAATCTGATCATCTTTCTCCTTAAACTTTTCATAGACTCAAATTGCTCTTAAGATACAGGCAAAATTCCTTTCAAAGCAAAATGCCTTTCAAAAGGTGCTTCATGACCCTTGCCTATCTCCGCAACTTCAGCTAGCCTCACAGTGACACTTACATCTCCCTTGACAGTAGTACTGGACTTAAAAGTAACAATCTTGCCTCCAGCCTTTGTCGTTTTCTGTTCCTCTTGCCTGGCATCTTCTTCCCTCTGCTCTCTCTTCACCTGGCTTGCCCTTACTTATCCTTCAGATATAGTACATGTCACTTACCAGCTAAACCTTCCCTCTTACTCCAGACTAGGTGAGAACAAACTGCTATGTTCCACAGCATCCTGTGCTTGCCCCTTAGCACTCAATGCTATTGGGAATATTTGTTTATAATTGTCTTCACTATCGCATGGTAAGCTCCATGCAGGAAAGGCCGTGTCTGCCCTCACGACTGCAGCAGAGATAGCACCTGGCACAGTACCTGGATGCAGCTGATGCTCCAGAAATATTTATTGGCTGTGCTTCAGGCCGAGACATGCATTCTTACAGCTTGAAAGGCAGCAAAAATCCTTTTAAGTTAGAATCACTACTCCTACTAAATCCTCCCAGAACAAGAACTCACTAGCCTCAACCATTTAGCACTAAATTTGACACTTTATTACAGAATTTATGGATGCAATTTTGTGCCTGTGGAAAATGTTAGGGTACCTCAGACACACTACCCTTTTCACTACTATAGATGATATAGATAATAGATATAGATATGTATAAATCCCCTATTGGTTCTGTTTCTCTGGGGAACCCTGACTAATTCATCTCGGTGTGCCTCAAAGCTGACAAAGAAAGCAGAGGAGAAGCATTAAGAGATATTGGAAGCTCCTTCATTACAAACATAACTGAGTCCAGCTGTTGGGAGTTTCTCTCCCCTGATGCTGTTTGATCCAGCCACATTAACAGTTTTTACACTGGGACATTACACACTGGCATTACTCTGGGAAGAAACATCTAGGGAAAATCATACACCGGGTTTTGCAGAATTTTCCTTGCCTGGTAAATGAGTTGGACGTGAATCTTGTGTCAAGAGCATGACTGGGGATCACAAACCAGAGGGAGCATTTGTACATGCTCCCACTGATGATGCAATGAGTCTCTTATCTTCTTCACCCATTAAGTCAGTACTGCTCAGCCTGGACTGTATGTAATAATCACCTAGGGCAGTGCTTCCAAAACTTAACATCCATGCAAATCACCTGGGAGTTCTAGTAAAACACTGATTCTGATTCAGTAGTCCAGTTTCTACATTTTTATCAGTACCCAGGTAATGCCCATGCTGTGCTCCATGGATGACACAGTGAGTAACAAGGACACATAATGCATTTAAAAGTAAAGATTACTTGGCTCCATCAGATAAATTTAATCACAATCTCTGATAAGAGGTCCGTGCAAAGTTTTTATAGCTCTGAAATGATTCTGAAATAAATGAAAGGCCCAGAACCATTACATTAAAGTCTACCGCAAGAACTATCATTGTGCTGAAATTATACAACATTGTGGGAATACATTATACAGTAATATTTATAAATGCTATTAATAATAAAAGGAGTGCAACTGGTGAACATTAATCAAAGTATTTCTAGAATGTGGAGAAATCTTGGGAGGCTGAGAGGTGGAGAAGAGGCAGGTTACCACACCTGAAATCTCTCATGCAGAACATCATACAACCTGGGCAAACAAGACCCTCAGTTTAGAAGGGCCCTAAGGGACCAGCTCATTCACCCTCTGCCCAACTTACCCAGGGTGTCTGAGGGTGACTCCAAGATCCTGACCCAAGATTCTCCTCTCCTTTACTCACTAACACATGTGAAATAGCCTCTATAGTCATCACCTGTGTCTGAAACATCCCTTCTCACATCTCCCATTCTACACGTTCTTGGGCCTAAGGGGCCCTGGATCCCAGAGGAGTCTAGATCCTGGAGGAACACATTAAAGACAAAGTAAACACATATGACCTCTCTAGCACAAATGATCTCAGACCTGGAGCAGTGACTGATTACAGGTACAGTGACTGATTACAGTTCTGATTATGATGTGAGGGAAGATGGAGATGAAGAGAAACTCATGTATGGATGCTTAATCCCTGCCTGTTTAGGGAATGGACAGTAGTCCTGTGGGGTTGGAGCCTACATTTTGGGAGGTGAAGGAAGATGGTTGAAGAAACCATAAAAACAAGCTGGGACCAGACTCTGAATATCCTAAAAAATCTTAGATTGGGGAAGGCTTTATCTCGTGGGTAAAAAACCACGAGTGGTCTTTAACGAAGTGCCATGAAAGACATATTTTGGAAAGATTCCTGGGGTGGAAGAATCTCTCACTACAACCCAGTTCCCCATAAACATGCCCTAGAGGACTGATAAGCCTGCAAATAACAAAGTGTAGATCTGTATGACCCAACCATATGCAGATATGTAGAAAGTACTGGAATACGACAAAAGATAAACTCTCCCAGATCATGTTCAACTCTTCCTCAAGCCAAGATAGAAAAGGAAAGCCAGTTTGAATCCCATTGAGCTTCTTCTACCTCCTTACCTCTCTAGAAAAACCTTAAGAGCAATCCACCACCACCATCATCTCTACTACCCTCCATATGTGTCAGATAACTCCTAGTCTCCAGCTCTTCCTTATGCTGCCATTGATCACAAAGCTATAGCTGACATTTATAACTCCTTCTTTCACTACACGTATATTGTTCTCCTTGGCCATCATCTCGGCTGGATGGGGTTCTTGACATAGTGGTACAATGCAAACCTTCATTCCTGGGGAATCTGCATCCTCATTGCTCTTGCCTTAGTGAGTCGTTCTAGTTTTCATTAACAATTATTGTTAGACATGACAATACTAAGTGGCATTCAAAGAATTCCCCAGAATTATAGACATGGTCCTCTCTGCTCTGCTTTGGGTAAAACAGCCCAGCTTTCCCTTCGTGATCAATATCACCGCCCCAGGGAGAATGGCAACCCTGCTCCTTGTACATCGGTTCACATAAGAACCACAAAATGTCCAGGTGGCAGGCTCAACATCCAATTCAATGAAACCATTGTTACATCCCCTGGTAGAACTATTCCTCTCTTGAGAACTATATGAGACACTTCTTGTGCACAATTTTCAGTTCTCTCAGCCTCATGTCTTATTCCAGCCATAGCTGCAGTAACCAGCTCTGCCCTGATTTCAACTAGCTTTAGTAGATACAACCTGACAGTACCTCACCTCAATTCTGCTCCACATGCTCCTTGCTTCCTGCCCTGGGATTTCTCTGACTCCACGAAGCAGGATGTCATTGGGATTTTATCAATACGCAAACAAATATTTAGGTATATAATTATTTCCAGTAAATTGTTGTAGAGAGTCCAAGACATGAATTGCTTTTTTTTTTTTTTTTGCATATGGAAATCCAATTTTTCCAGCACCACTGGTTGAAAAGACTTTTCCCACTGAATTGTCGTTACACTTTGTCAATGATCAATGGAAAATACATGAGTGTATCTATGTCTGGAGTCTGTATGCTATTCTATACTCCCTATACTGATCTATATTTCTCTCTCTTCTCCAATACCACAATTTCCTGATTATTTTAACTTCATAGGAAGTCTAGAAATCAGGCAATATGAGTCCTCCTACTTTGTTCTTTGTTTCCAAAGTCAAATTTGCTTTTTCAGCTTCTTGCCTTTACATAAAAATTTTCCAATCACTTTTTCAGTTTGTACCCCCAAAAAATCATATTGGAATTGTGTTGAATCTCTAGATAAGTTCCACAAGAGTCAACATCTTAAGAATATTGACTCTTCCAATCCATGAACATGTTGTATCTATCCATTTCTTTAAATCTCCATGATATCTTTAATCAGTGTTTTGTGATTTTCAAGATATAGATACTGTATATATTATGTAAGGTTTACACTTAAGTATTTAATGGTTTGGTGCTATTGTAAATGGTACTTTAAAGTGTTTATTCACTTTCCATATGTTTATTGCTAGCTTATATAAATATAATTTTAATATATTAATATTTTTACATTTATATACAGAATAACAATTTTTAATGTATTGACCTTGTATCTTATGACCTTACTAATCTCACTTATTGCTTCTAGAGCCTTTTTTTTATGTTCTTAGGGATTTTCTACATAGACAGTTATGTTGCCTATGAATAGAGATGGGTTAATTTCTTGCTTTCCGATCTCTATACTTTTTATTTCTTTTTCTTGCCCTTTTCCACTTCCTAGGACTTCCAGTACAATGTTGAATGAGACTGGTGAGAACAAACATTTTTACTTTGTTCTTGATATTAGGGAGAAAGTATTCAATCTTTCACCATTAAGTATAACATTAGCTATAGTTTTTTAAAAGTTACTCTTCCATCAGGTTGAGGAAGTTTCCTGCTATTCCCAGTTTGCTGAGAGTTTTAATCATAAATTGGTTAAACTAATGTTGGAATTTTTGTCAAAGGCTTTTTCTGCACCTATTGAAATGATCCTTTTTTTCAGCTAAATCTCTCTTTTTAATAGCAAAGGACGACTTGGTAGCAATGTGACAATACACATGTCCACAAAAATACAGTTTGGAATACAGTTTTAATTAAATGCTTTCTTTGAAGTCTCACACCATGTTTTTTTAAACATATAGTTTTTTTTCCTTCAGTTTGTTAATGTGATCATTTAGATTTACTGTTTGAATGCTGAAACAGCTTCTCATTCCCATAATAAACTCCACTCGATGGTGATGCATTATCTTTTTCATATACTGTATTGTTAGATTTCATTTGTTTGTATTTTTAAGGATTTTAGTGTCTATGTTCATGTGAGATATTGTCTGTAGTTTTCTTATAATATCTTTATCTGGTCTTTGTATCAGGGCCTCAGAAAATAAATTAGGAAGTATTTCCTCCTCTTCTATATGCTGGAATGGTTTGCATAGAATTAGTATTATTTCTTCCTTACATGCTTCTTATAATTAACCAGTAAAGCCATCTTGTCCCAGAGTTTTCTTTGTCAGAAGGGTTTTAACTGCAAATTCAATATCTTAATAAAAACTACTATTCAAGTTATCTGTTCTTTTTTGTGAGTGATGTTTGGAAGTTGTATCTTTCAACAGATTTATCTATTTCATCTAAGTTGTAGCATTTATGGGCACAGAGTTGTTCATAATATTGCATTATTATTTTTTTATATCTGTAGGGGTCTGCAGCAATATTCCTTATTTCTTTCCTCATATTTATATTTTGTGTTTTTTCTCTTTTTTCTCCCTTACTCATTCTGACTAAAAGTTTATCTATTTCATTTAGTTTTTCAAACAACCAACTTTTGGTTTCAATGATTTTTCTGTTTCATTTTTTGTTCTCAGTTTCATTGATTTTTGCTCTTTTTGTCATTTCCTTTCTTTTTCTTGCTTTAATTTGTTATTCTTTTCTTATGTCCTTACGTTGGAAGCTTAGATCGCTAATTTGGGAACTTAGTTCATTTTTAATACAGGATTTAATGCTATAAATATTTTCAGTATGCTTTCGTAGCATATTACTAATTTTGATATGCTATCTTTTCATTTGAATTCAAAATATTTTCTAATTTTCCTTGTGATTTCCTATTTGACCCATTTGTTCCTTAGAAATGTGTTGCTCACTTTCCAAATATTTGGAATATATCTACTTCATACCAAATACAAAAATTGTTTCCAGGCTATTGTGGATCTAATTTTGAAAGAATTTCACAGTAGAATAGAGCAATAGTGCACTCCACTTCAGTGGCCCAGGTTCAGATCCCGGGCACAGACCTACACCTTTGTCAGTGGCCATACTGGAGCAGAGACCCACATACAAAATAGAGGAAGATTTTCACAGATGTTAGCTCAGGGAAACTCTTCCTAAGCCAAAAAAATATATATATATATACTGTCTATATTAGTGTTGGTAAGGATGCCAAAAAAGTAGAATTCTCATACACTGCTTGTAGGCGTGTAATTTGGTATGACTGCTTTGGAAATATCTTTGGGGATATCTACTATACTAGAATATAGGCATACTCTATGACTCAGCGATTTTACTCCTAGGTATTTACCCAAGAGAAATATGTACATAATACGCAAGAAAACACATATAAAAATATTCATAGTAGCATTATTTGTAATACCTACTCAGAAATCAAAAGGAACATACTACCAACACATACAACTATATGGATGAATCTCAAAACATTATGCTGAGCAAAAGAAAAAATATGAATAAGTGTATACTATATGATTTGCATTTGTATGAAATTCAAAAACAGGCAATCTAATTGCAGTGATGTATATCAGATCAGAATTTAATTGAGTCAAAGGATGAATGATTGATTGCAAAGGATCACAAGGGAACTGTGGGGTGACCAAAACATTCCAGATTTGGACTGGAATTGAGGTCACCTGAGTGCTTACATTTGTCAAAACTTATTGAACTGTATACTTAAAAGGGGTGCATTTTATTGTATGTAAATTACATTTCAATAAAAATTATTTTCAAAATATATAAGGTTCAGAGCAAGGAAAGTTAACACAATAAAGGGATGCATTACACAATGATAAAGGGATCAATTCTTAAGAGGACAAAACAATACTTAACACATACGCACCTGACAACAGAGCATCTAAATATGTGAGGCAAAAACTGCAAGAAGACATAGATGAATTCACTCTTATAAGAGGAGACTTAAAGAGCCCACTATGAGAAATGAACAGATCTAGCAGGCAGAAAATCAGTAACGACATAGTTGATCTCAACACCACCATCAACTAACTGGATATAGTGGGCAACTATTGACTACTTCATACATTCTTCTGAAATTCATATAGAATATTCATCAAGACACATCACAATGTTCTAGGCCACAAAACACATATTAACAAAATTAAAACAACACACATCATACAATATCTCCTGTCAGACCACAATGGAATTAAACTAGAAATCAATAACAGAAAGATAGCTTGAAAATCCCAAAGTATTTGGCAATGAAACACACACTTCTAACTAACTAACACATGGGTCAAAGAAGATATCTCAAGGGAGATTTTTCAATATTTTGAACTAAGTGAAATTTATCAAAAGCAGTGCCTGGAGGGAAATTTATAGCACTGAATGTATATGTTAGAAAAGAAGAAAGGTCTAAAGTGAACAATCGAAGTTGTCACCTTAGGAAACTAGAAAGAGAAGAACAAATTAAATCCAAAGCAAGCAGAAGAAAATAAGTAATAAAAATAAGAGTAGAAGTCAATGAAATGGAAAATAGAAAATCAATAGAGAAAATCAGTGAAATAAATTGGTTCTTTGAAGAGATCCAAAAAGTTGATAAGCCTCTAGCCAAGCTAACTAAGAAAAAAGGAGAGAGAACACAAATTACTAATGTCAGGAATGAAAAAGGGGTCATCACTACAGATCCCATGAACATTAAAAGAATAATAAAAGAATGCTGTGAACAACTCTATGCCCACAAACTTGATAACCTAGGTGAAATGAACTAATTTCTTGAAAGACATAATCTGCCAAAACTCACACAAGAATAATAGATAATCTCAAAGTCTATAAATATATATTTTAAAATTGAATCAATAATTGATAACCTACCAAAACAAAAAGCATCAAGCTCAGATGAGTTTGCCTGTGAATTCTACCAAACATTTAAGGAAGAAATTACACCAATTCTCAGTTTTAAGGACACACATAAGTTCAAGTCAAGAGATGAAAAAATATTTCATTCAAGTGGAAACCAAAGAGAGCAAGAGAAGCTATACCTATATCAGCCAAAATAGACTTTAAACCAAAAACAGTAACAATAAACAAAAAAGTTCATTATATAATGATAAAAGAGTCAATTCATCAAGAAGATAAAATAATCCTAATCATAATCCAACCCAATATTGGAACACCTAAATATATTAAGGAAATACAGATCTGAAGGGAGAAATATATAATATATATTATAACTATGTTATATATTATATAACAATATAATAATAATAGGGGACTTGCACACCCCACTTTCAATAATGGATAGATCACCCAGTCACAAAATCAACAAAGAAACATCATACTTGAACCATACTTTAGACCAAATGGACCTAACAGACATATACAGAACATTCTATCCAAAAGCAGCGGAATACACATCTTCTTAAGTGCACATGAACATTGTCCAGGATAGATCATAAGATCGGCCACAAAAAAAATCTTAGCAAATTTAGAAAGATTAAAATCATACCAAGTATCTTTTCTGACCACAATTGTATGAAATTAGAAATCAATAACAGAAGGAAAGCTGGAAAATTCAAAAATATGTGGAAATTAACACATTCATGAAAAACCAATGGGTCAAAGAATGAATCAAAAGGGAAATCAGTAAATATCTTGAAACAAACAAAATGGAAACACAGCATACCAAAACCTATGGAATGCTGCAAAAGCAATTCTAAGGGGGAATTTTATAGTGCTAAACACCTATATTAAGGAAAAAAGAAAGATCTCAAATAAACAACCTAACTTTACACCTCAGGAAATGAGAAAAAGAAGAACAAACTAAACCCAAAGTTAGCACAAGGAAGGAAATAGCAAAGATCAGAACAGAAATAAATGAGATACAGACCAGAAAAACAACAGCAAAGACTAACAAAACTTAGTTTTTGAAATTTGAAACCTAAGAAACTACTTTTCTTCAAAAAGGTAAACAAAATTGCCAAACCTTTACTTAGACAAAAAAAGAGAGAAAACTCAAATAAATAAAATCAGGAATAAAAGAGGAGACACGACAACTGACAGCACAGAAACACAAAGGATCATAAGAGACTACTAGGAATAATTATATGCCAACAAATTGGAAAACCTAGAAGAAATGGTTAAGTTACTAGAAACATACCACCTACCAAGACTGAATCATGAAGAAACAGAAAAAAGAAACAAATCAATAAAGAGGAAGGAGATTGAATCAGCAATCAAAAACCTCCCAATAAAGAAAAGACCAGAACCAGATGATTTCACTGATGAATTCTACCAAAAATTTAAAGAATTAATGCCAATCCTTCTCAAACTCTTCCAAAAAATTGAAGAAGAGGAAGCACTCCCAAACCCATTTTATGAAGTCAGCATTACCCTGATACCAAAGCCAGATAAGGACACTACAAGAAAGAAAACTACAGACAAATATCCCTGGTGAATATAGATGCAAAATTCTCAAGAAAATACTAGCAAACTGAATTCAACAGAAAATTTAAAGAATCATACAGCATGATCACGTGGAAAATAATACTTGGGTTATTCTTTCTGATGCTACAGCAAATCAAAGCTTATGCACAGCAAGGAAAACAACCAACAGAGGGAAAAGTCATCCTATGGAGTGGGAGAATATTTGTAAACCATCATTCTGGTAAAAAGTTAATACCCAAAATATATAAGAATCTCCTACAATGTAAAAGCAAAAAAACAAATAACCTAATTAAAAAATAGGCAAAACACTTGAAAAGACCTTTCTCCAAAGAAGATATACAACTGGCCACCAGGTACGTGAAAAGGTGCTCAACATCACTAATCATCAGGGAAATGCAGATCAAAACCACAATGGAATATCACCTCACATCTGTTAGGATGGAGATTGTCAAAAAAAAAAGATAAATATTGGAGAGGATGTGGAGAAACTGGAACAAACATGTACTGTTGGCTATGTATCCAAAGGAAATAAAATCATTTGATGGTCTCTTAAGTTGGACCTCTTACTAACAGCCCTACACTTTTACTACCTTCCTCCTACATTTTATGTTTTTTATTTCATATTTAATCTCTTTTTTGGGTGTGTATATCCCTTAACCTCTTAACACAGAGATAGATATTTTTAATGCTTTTGTTGTTTGACCTTCAAACTAGATTTATAGGTGGTTGATCCACTATCTTTACTATATATTTGCCTTTACCAGGACAAATATTGCAAGATTCCATTTTAGATATGAGTTATCTAAACTAGTCATACTCATAGAAGGAAGGATGGAATGGTGGTTTTCAGGGGCCAAAGGCGGGCAGAAATGGAGAATTGATTTTCAATGGGTATAAAATTTCCATTACGTAAGATGGGCAAGTACTAATGATGTGCTGTATAACATAGTACCTACGAATAACAATATGGTATTCTGCACTCTAAAATATGTTTAAAAGATAGATCTCATGTTAAGTGTTCTTAGAAAAAAGGGGGAAAACGTGAAAGAACAGAAGAAATTCTTGAAGATGATGGATTTGTTTAGTACGTTGGTTGTGGTGATGTGTTCACGCATATATGCATATGTCCAAACTCATCAAAATGTATACATTAAATGTATAACTTATACCTCAATAAAGCTAAAAAAGAAATAGAATACAAATGAAGAGCAGACTTGGTAAACGGATAAACACTTCAATTTTTGCATGGAAATATTGAAGAGCTCAAAAGCATCAAGTTGAGATGTCTACTATAAAGATGCAAATTAAAACTGAGAGCTGACGAAAGGTCTAATCTTCAGATAGAGATGTGAGGTGAGAAGATTGAAATGCTGAGTTTTGATGCCATCACTTAGAGGAGACAATAAGGAAACAAATGGACCAAGATTGGAGACCTAGACATGTCATACACGGAGCTAAGACTGAAAAATCAATGGTTGCTCCCCTTATTTCTGAGGTGGGGGGAAATGAGAAGAAACGCTAAAATCAGATAGTCTGAGTTATTAAATAAGCTCAATACCAACTCACTCTGGAACCTTGGCAAGTCATCAAATTTCACATTTTTCAATCTTTAAAATGGTGATAAGATTCTTTCGTGAAATCATCACAAGAGTAGAATAAGATCATGGATGTAAAATTTGTTGATAAATTCCAAAACACTAAGCAGGAGAGAGACATCCTTAAAGAGCGAAGTTGTTAACCAGACTCTAGCTTCCTTCCCCATAACCGAGAGAGAAACTTTTACGGCCCTAGGTATGAGTTAGCTCCCAGGTAAAGACAAACTAAACGATTGTAGCAAAGCAGATGGAAAGTTGACTTGAGGTTCAGGTCAAGTCAAAAAAATGATGCAGGGTTGAAAATAAACAAAAGGAGAAAAGGCTACAAGACAGAATGCTGTGAGCCCTTAATTAAGAAGAGAGAAGTAAAAATCTATATTCAACAATAAAAAGTCCAGTTTAGCAGAGGTAAGCAGGGGAGCAAGATGTTTGAGTTTTAGTCAGTATAGACCTGGGAGGACAGAGTACTATTTAAAGCAGAGTTGGAGTTAAAAAAATAATACATGACAGGCTAGTTGTTAAATGACTGGAGACAAAGATCAATTAAACGTTTTAAAATGATCCTTATTCAGAGTCTCATATGAATAACAAAGAGTAAGATCTTGCTAGGAGGTCACTGAGATCTTCTTTCCAAGTTGAACAACATACCTTTACTTCATATATTTTACCTGTCAGACAATTATTTAGTCTGTCATTTTGACAGAAATTTGTATGGTAAAAAGAAAAAGAAGTCGGGGTCAATATCCCAACATTAATATCAATATATCTACAGGATAAAATTATGTAAAAAGCCAAACCTTTATCATCATAGAGAGAAGACAATTTTCTTTCTGCAAAAGACTCTTCTCAGGGCTCCCTTCATGTCTCTGTTCCTCAGGCTGTAGATGAAGGGGTTCAACATGGGGGTCACCACAGTGTACATCACAGCCATGGCAATCTCCTTCACAGGAGAATTATTAGTAGATGGGCAAAAATAAAGACCAATAACTGTCCCATACAACAGTGACACCACAGAGAGGTGGGACCCACAGGTGGAGAAGGCCTTGCAGATGCCCTCGCCAGAAGGAAACTTGAGAACAGAGAACACAATTCGTGCATAGGACAGGATGATGAGGAGGAATGGAGTGGCGACAATGATCCCTCCTATGAAAAATATCACCAACTCATTAACTCGAGTGTCAGAGCAGGACAGCTTCAGCAGAGCTGATACATCACAGAAAAAGTGTGGGATCACGTTGTCTGCACAAAAACACAATCTGGCCATAAGCAGGGTGTGTAACATGGCATGGAACATGGTCAGCACCCAGGACAGCACCACCAGGGAGAGACAGAGCTTGGTGCTCATGATGGTGCTGTAGTGTAGGGGGAAGCAGATGGCCACATAGCGGTCATAGGCCATGGTCACAAGGAGGAAGCTGTCCAGGTTGGCAAAAAACAGGAAGAAGTACATTTGGGTCAGGCAGCCAGCATAGGAGATAGACGGGTCTTGGCTCTGCATGTTCTGCAGCAATTTGGGAATGGTCACAGAAGAGAAGCAGATATCAGAGAAGGACAAATTGCTGAGAAACGAATACATGGGCGTGTGGAGGTGGGAGTCCAGGCGAATGAGGACGATGATGAGGAGGTTTCCCAGGATGGTGGTAAGATACATGGCCAGGAACAAAGCATAGAACATGTCTTGCTGCTCTGACTCGATGGGCAGTCCCAGCAGGAGGAACTCTGAGATGACAGTTTGATTCCTTCCTGTCATGCTCTGTCTCCAGTATCTTCAGGAAGAAACAATAGTGTCCATTAAAACCTGAATTTAAAAATGAACACATTTCTATGATACATAGTATGTTAGATGTTCTGCAAAAATACTTTATATCAACTTCATCACAATAATTACAATCTCTATACTCTAAATCTCTATAATCAGAATTCCTATTTTTGGAAATGACTTATATTCTTAGCTCCTCTTTAACTGGTAACAATATTCCATCCCTTCTAAAACACTCTTATCCATTAGCTTCTGAGACACAAAATGTATCAGTTTTCCTCATACCTGCCTGGCCAGACAGCCTCAGTAACTGTGATTGACTCCTGCTTTCTCAATACCTTACATCTTGATGCTCCTCAGGGCTTTTTCCTAAACACTGTTCTCTTATAATTCTACATATACCACCAAGAAAAACCCATCTACTTCAATTGCTTTGATTACCTTTTAAACTTAAGGTGCAGATGTCTCTCTCACCTATAAAACTGTATATTCAGTTGCTTGTGATTATCTTGTGGATGCATCACACACATTTTCAGCTCAACAGTTCCCAAAAGAAACTCATGATCTCCCTCTGATCTCCCATCCCCGCCTCCTCTAGTTTTCCATATCTCAGTAAAAAGGGTTCAGAGGCTCCAGTCAAAAAACCTGAGTGTTGTCTTTCATTCCCTCCTTTGTCTCATCATCAACATCCAATCTGTCAATAAGTCCTATATTTTAATTTTCTTTCTCATTCTTCCTTTCCTTGTCTCCACTGCCACTACCCTAGATCAGGTTGAAATCATACCTCGTCTGTACTATTGGAACAGCCTCTTAATTCAACTCCCTGTTTCATGCTTGAATACTCTCTCTTTCAATATCCTTCATTCACAGTGCAGCATTCTAAGATGAAAATCTGATCATCATTTTCTATAAAGTCTGCATAGAGTCTTCTTGCTCTCAAGTATAGGCAAAATTCCTTTCAAGGCAAAATTCCTTTGAAAAGGTGTTTCATGACCCTTGCCTACCTCCAGGGCTTCATCTGGCCCCTCAATAACACTCACATTCCTCTTGTCCGCAATGCTGGACTTATAAGTAACAATCTTGCCTCCAGCTTTTTGCACTCGCTATTCCTCCACCTATCATCTTCTTCCCTCTGCTCCCTCTTCACCTGGCTTGCCCCTACTTATCCTTCAGGTATGTTACGTGTCACTCAGCTAAACCTTCTCTCTTACCCCATATCAGGAGAGAATCCACTGCTGTTTCCACAGCATCCTATGCTTGTTCCCACAGCACTCAATGCCTTTGGGATTATTGTCTATATGTGTCTTTCCTACCAGGTTGTAAATTCTGTGCTGGAAATGTCATGTCTGCCTCATGACAGCAGCACTGTTAACACCTGGCACAGCACCTGAATGTAGCCGATGTTTCACAAATATTTATTGGCTGTGTTTCAGGTTGACACATGCATTCCTCCAACTTAAAGACAACATAACTCCTTTTAAGTTAAAATCCCTATTCCTATTAAATCCTCCCAGAAGAATAATTAACTTGCCTCACCTCTTGGCACTAAATTGGACATTTACTATAAAAATTATGGATGTAATTTCGTACCCTTGGAAAATGTTTGGGTACCTCAGATACATTGTTCTTTTCACTAATACAGACGATATATATTATATAGAGAGATGTATTTATAGACATAGATATAATCTCCTATGGGTTTGAACCCTGACTAATACACCTCAGTGTGCCTCAAAGCTGACAAACAAAGCAGAGGAGAAGTGTTAAGAGATGTTGGAAGCTTCTTCATTACAGACACAAAAGTCCAACTGCCGGGATTTTTCACCCCTTGAGGCTGTTTGATCCAGCCACATGAACAGTTTTTACAGTTGGACATTATACATGGGCATGACTGTAGGAATAAACATCTAGGGAAAATCATACACCTGGTTTCTCAGACTTTGGCTTTCCTGGTACATTACTGGGACTCGACTCTTATGTCAAGAGTATGACTAGGGACCACAAACCAGAGACAGCATTTGCAAATGCTCCCACTGATGATGCAAGGAGCCTCTCATCTTCTTCACCCATTAAGTCACTAGTACTCAGCCTGGCCTGCACATAAAAAATCACCTAGGGCAGTGACTCTAAAATTTAATGTCCATGCAAATCACCTGGAAGTTCTGGTAAAACACTGATTCTGACTCAGTAGTCCAGCTTCTACATTTTAATCCACACCCAGGTAATGCCCACGCTGTAGTCCATGGAAGACACAGTCAGTAGCACAGAAATATAATGCTTTAAAAATAAAGATTATTGACTCCCATCAGATGAATTTAATCACGATCTCTGAGAGGAGGTCAGTGCAAAGTCCTGAGGTGATTCTAAAATAAAGTAAAGACTCAGAACTATTACATTAAAGCATACCGCCAGAGCTGTCATTATGTTGAAATTATACATTGTGGGAATACATTACATAGTAAGTAATACTTATAAATGCTATCAGTAATAAAAGGATTGCAACTGGTGAACATTAATCAAAGTATTTCTAGAACGTGGAGAAATCTTGGGAGGCTGAGAGGTGGAGAAGAAGTGGGTTAGCACACCTGAAAAACTATCCTGCAGAACAACCTGGGAAAACAAGACCCTCAGGTTGAAAGGATCCTAAGGGACCAGCTCATTCACCCTCTGCCTGACTTACCCACTGTATCTGAGGGTGACTCCAGGACCCTGGCTCAAGATCCTGCTCGCCTCTATTCACTAAGTCATGTGAAGGAACAGCCTCTGTATTTGTCATCTGTTACTGTGAGAACCCTTCTAACATCTCCCATTCTACACATCCCTGGGCCTAAGGGGCTCTGGATCCCAAAGGAGTCTGGATCCTGGAGGAACACATTAAAGACAAAGTAAACACCCAGGACCTCTCTAGGACAAATGCTCTCAGAGTCCTGGAACAGTGACTGATTACAATCACTGACCACACCTGACTATAATTTGATGGAAGGTGGGGATGCAAAGAAGCTCGTATATGGATGTTTAATCACTGCCTGTTTAGGGAATGGACAGTAGTTCTGTGGGTCTGGAGCCTACATTTTGGGAGGTGAAGGAAGATGGTTGGAGAAGTCATAAAAACAAGCATGGACTAGATGCTGAATGTCCTAAAATATCTTAGCTTGTGGCAAGCTTTCTGTGGGCAAAAAGAAGCCATCAGTGGTCTTTAACAAAGTGCCATGAAACATACATATTTTGGAAAGATTGCCAGGGTAGAAGAATCTCTCACTACAATGCAGTTCCCTATATACCCACCGCAGAGGAGAGAGAAATCTGCAGCTAAGAAGGATTAGATCTGTATGACCCAACCACATGCAGATATACAGAAAGTTGTGGAATAAGAGAAAAGATAAACCCTCCCAGATTGTATTCAATTCTTCCTCAGGCCAAGATAGAAAAGAAACCCAATTTGAATCCCACTGAGGTACCTTTAGCTCCCTATCTTTCTAGGAAAACCTTAATAGCACCCCACCACCACCATCCTCTCTATTACCCTCCATATGTGTCAGATTACCTCCTAGTCTCCAGCTCTTCCTTATGCTGCCATTGATCACAAAGCTATAGTTGACATTGATAACTCCTTCATTCACTACACATTCCTTTTTCTCCTCAGCCATCATCTCAGCTGGATGGGGTTCCTGACATAGTGGTATAATGCAAACCTTCATTCCTAGGGAATCTGCATCCTCATGGGTGTTGCCTTAGCAAGTTGTTACAGCTGTCATTAACGTTTATTATCAGACATGACAATACTAAGTGGCACTCAAAGAATTCCCCAGAATTTCAGACATGGTCCTACTGCTCTACTTGGGTCGAGCAGCCCAGTTTTCCCGTTGGTGATCAACATCACCATCCCAGGAAGAAGGGCAATCCTGCTCTGTGTAGATTGGTTCACATAAGAACCACAAAATGTCCAGGTGGTAGGCTCAACATCCAATTCAATGAAACCATTGTTACATTCCTTGGTAGAACTATTCCTCCCTTGAGGAATATATGAGACACTTCTTGTGCACCATTTTCAATTCTCTCAGCCTTATTTCCTTCTAGCCACAGTTGCAGTAACCAGCTCTACTCTGATTTCAGCTAGCTTTACTAGATGCAACCTGACAGTACCTCACCTCAGTTCTGCTCCATGTGCTCCTTGCTTCCTGCTCTGGGACTTCTCTGATTCCAGGAAAAGGGATGTCATGAAGAACTTTACCAATACTCATACAAATATTTAGATATATAATCCATTTCAACAGAATTGTTGTAGAGAATGTGAGGCATAGACTGAGGTTCCTTTTTTTTTTCTTTTTGCATATAGAAATCCAATTTTTCCAGTACCATTGGTGGAAAAAACTTTTCCCACTGAATTGTCTTTACACTGTGTCAATGATCAATGGAAAATACATGAGTGTATCTATTTCTGGATTCTATATGCTATTCTATACACTCTATACTGATCTACATTTCTCTCTCTTCTCTAATACCACAATTTCCTGACTATTTTAACTTCATACTAAGTCTGGAAACCAGGCAATGTGAGACCTCATGCTTTGTTCTTCATTTCCAAATTCAATTTTGCTTTTTCAGCTTCTTGCCTTTACATATACATTTTACAATCTGATTGTCAAATTATACCACAAAAAATCCTGCCTGCTTGAATTTTGATTGAAATTGTGTTGAATCTTCAGATCACTTTCAGAAGAGTCAACATCTTAACAATAATGACTCTTCCAATCCATAAACATGTTGTATCTATCCATTTCTTGTATCTTCTATGATTTCTTTAATCAGGGTTTTGTAATTTTCAAGATATAAATCTTGTATGTATTGTGTATTATTCATACCTAAGCATTTAATGGTTTGGTGCTATTGTAAATTTTACTTTAAAGTGTTTTTTCACTTTCCACTTGTTCATTGCTAGTTGAAATAAATATAACTTTAAATATATTAATATATTTATTTACAGAATAACAATTTTTAATATATTGACCATGTATCCTATGACCTTACTAAACTGACTTATTGCTTCTAGAACCTTTTTTAATGTTCTTTGTGATTTTCTACATAGACAATTATATCACCTGCAAATAGAGATGGTTTAACGTCTTACTTTCCAATCTGTATACTTTTTATTTCTTTTTATAGCCCTTTTCCACTTCCTAGGACTTCCAGTACAATGTTGAACAAGGCTGGTGAGAACAAACATTTTTACTTTGCTCCTGATCTTCAGGAGAAAGGATTCAATCTTTCACTATTAAGTATAACATTAGCTATAATTTTTTAAAAGTTGCTCTCCCATCAGGTTGAGGAAATTTCTTTTTGATCTTAGCTTGCTGAGAGTTTTATCACAAATTGCTTAAATTAATGTTGAAATTTTTTGTCAAAGGCTTTTCTGCACCTATTGAAATGATCCCTTTTTTTCAGCTAAATCTCTCTTTTTAATAGCAAAGGGCCACTCAGTAGCAATGTGACAATACACATGTCCACAGAATTACAGTTTGGAATATAGCTTTAATTAAACATTTTCTTTGAAGTTCATACCATGTTTTTTTTAACATAGTTTTTCCTTAAGTTTATTGATACGACCGTTTAGATTTATTGTTGTTTGAATGTTGAAACAGCTTCTCATTCCCATAATAAACTCCACTTGATAGTGGTGTGTTACTTTTTCACATACTGCATTGTTAGATTTCATTTGTTTGTATTTTTAAGGATTTTAGTGTCTATGTTCACGTGGGATATTGGTCTGTAGTTTTCTTATAACATCTTTATCTGGTCTCTGTCTCAGAGCCTCAGTAAATAGGTTAGGAGGTATTTCCTCCTCTTCTATACGCTGGAAGTGTTTGCATAAAATTAGTATTACTTCTTCCTTGAGTGCTTCGTGTAATTAACCAGTAAAGGCATCTGATCCTGGAGTTTTCTTTGTCAGAAGGATTTTACCTACAAATTCAGTATCTTAATAAAAACAACCATTCAGTTTATCTATTCTTTGTGAGTGAGCTTTGGAAGTTATGTCTCTCAACAAATGTATCCATTGCATCTAAGTTGTAGCATTTATGGGTTCATAGTATTCAATTATTATTCTTTTAATGACTGTAAGGGTCTGTAGTGATATCTCATATTTCTTTCCTGATATTTATATTTTGTGTTTTTTCTCCTCTTGCTCATTCTGACTAAAAGTTTATCTATTTTATTTAGTTTTTCAAAGAACCAACTTTTGATTTAATGATTTTTATGCTTCATTTTTCTGTTCTCAATTTCACTGATTTTTGTTATTTCCTTTCTTTCTCTTGCTTTAATTGGCTCTTCTTTTCCTATGTCCTTAAGGTGGAAGCTCAGATCATTGATTTTAGACCTTAGTTCTTTTGTAATATAAACATTTAATGCTATAAATTTTCCTTTCAGCACTGCTTTCGCTGCCTCCTACTAATTTTGATATGCTGTCTTTCAATTTTAATTCAAAATATGTTCTAATTATTCTTGTAATTTCCTATTTGACCCATCATTTATTTGTAAATGTGCTACTTATTTTCCAAATATTTGGGATATGCCTACTTCATAACAAATACAAAAATTATTTTCAGGCATATTGTACATCTAAATGTGATAGATTTTGAAAATAGAATAAAACATAAATCTTCTAGAAGATAACAAAGAGTATCATCAGGACCTTGGAGAAAGGAAATATTTCCTTCTAAAAAGTAATTAAAAACACTAATTATAAAGAGAAAGATTGATTAAAAGGTCTGCATTTAAATTTCTTTTAATTTTGTCACCAAAAGATTCTATTAAGAGTGAAAAGGCAAGTCACAAATGGTAAGAAGATATTTGCAGAGTGATGTCATCAAGATGATATCATAAATAACTCCCGACTTCAGTTGCTTCACAAGAAGACCAACTACAACTATCCATAGACAAGCCACCATTGTGAAAATAGCAGCAGGGGTCGGCTCCATGGCCGAGTGGTTAAGTTCGCACGCTCCACTGCAGCAGCCCAGGGTTCGGATCCTGGGCGAGGACATGACACCACTCATCAGGCCACATTGAGGCGGCATCCTACATCCCACAACTAGAAGGACCTGCAACTAAGATACACAACTGTGTACGGGGGGCGGGGGGGGGGGGGGTTGGGGAGATAAAGCAGAAAAAAAAAATTGGCAACAGATGTTAGCCCAGGTGCCAATCTTTAAAAAAAAAAGAAAAAAAGAAATAAAATAGCAGCATATCAGAGTGAGGCTGAAGTATATCCATAAACCACAGAGACCAAGAAGGACAACATTAGAAGAGTAAGAGAAATAGATGAATCCATTATTATAGTTGGAGATTTCCACATCCCTCTCTCAAAAAAGGACAGATCTAGCAGCCAGAAAATCAGTAAAAACATAGATGAACTCAACAACACCATTAATCAACTGGATATAAAGGACATCTATGAACTACTTCAACCAGCAACAGCAGAATGCACATTCTCCTCAAGCTCACAAGGAATATTCACCTATGTACACCACATTCTGGCCACAGAACACACCATATAAAATGTAAAAAAAATAGACATCATACAATATCTGCTGTCAGACCACAGTAGAATTAAACTAGAAATCAACAACAGAAAGATACCTAGAAAAATCCCCAAATACTTGGCAATTAAACAACACTTCTAAGTAACACATGGATCAAAGAAGAAATCTCAAAAGAGATTTTAAAACACTTTGAACTAAAGAAAATGAAAAGGCAACTTACTGAAAGAAGTATTTAGAGGGAAATTTATAGCACTGGATATATATGTTAGAGGCATAAAGTGGAGACTGAGTCACGTCTACAATCGTTACACCAGGTTTATCAGAATCTAGCCTCAATATAGACAAGGAAACACTTTATGTAATTCCCAGTCTTGACATAGACTGAGCATGTCCCATTCCTTCCTTTCTTGGTCTTATCAAGCTTTCCCAACTCTAATCCTGCTTACACAAAGAACTTACTACCTACCCGTTAAAATGTACTTAAACAGCTCATTTATCTTACATATGCACAAACTTATACCCCGTAGGAAGAGCTGTGTTAAGGGGAAGGAGGACACTGGGAGAGCAAAAGATTGGGTCCATGTCTTAAAAGAATCACCAGACACAGTGCAGTTGAGTATAGCCCAGGCGTGGTTTAGATTTTAATAGCAGCATGTTAGGTAAAAATATCAGATATTCACGACTACCTTGAAAATCCCCTAGCAAGGTGCCCTATTATATAATTACATATTGTCTATCAGTAAGTCAAATGCAGGCAGCTTTTCTATCATTCTTGAAACAGCTAATACTCCTTTAGTAAAGCACCAATGAAACATATGCCTACATTGGGAGGCCTGTGGCAGAAAGGAAAAAACTGTACCTCTAAACATTAAATTCCTGCACAGCACGTGAGACATTCGTAATTCATCCATTCATTTCCTCTCCATTGCTCGCTGTCTCACCTGTTATTTTTTGAGCATCTATGATTACATTCATACAAGCTAAATTCAAGATGACCATACTTACAAGTTTGCCCTATACAGTCCCAGCTTATGCCCATTATTAGACCCCTTTTACTCTCAAATCATCTTCCAGTTTGGACTATGAAAGTGTAACACACAGAGATCCTTTGAACAGTTCTGAAACTTGATTTTAGTATGGTTATATGAATCCATACGTGTAATAAAATATCAAAAACTTTACACAAAGACACAAAAAAAAGAATAACTGCACGCAAAACCTGGTGCAATCCAGGTAAGGTCAATGGTCCAGTTCATTGTCATATGCCAATGTCCGTTTCCCGGATTCACTCTGATATTCTACTTATATAAAATGCTACCATCAGAGGAACCTGGGTGAGGTAAAAATTACCTCTCTGTACTATTTTTTAAACTTCTTGGGAGTCTATAATTATTTCAAAATAAAAATTTTTCATGTATGTATTCCTTTGAATAATAAACTGCATGGCCTCTTAGCTAAAAGTACACAGTTTAGTCACTCTTAGCCTCCTTTCTAGACTTTACAGTTACTTCATGCAACTTCCCTGAGTTAATGTGGCCAAGACAGCTAAGTGTATATCAAGAGTTTATGCTCCTGAATTCTGTAGTACGGATTTGAATAGAGTGGTCTGTGAAGAAATAATTTCTCACCACATCCTGCCCCCTGTCCACCCCTTGCATCTAAGTTCAGAGATGTGGCCGAGTTCTAGAGAATGAAATGTAGGACAAAGTGATGTATGTCACTTGTGGGCCTGGCCAACAAAACTCTTCCAAGTGGTCCTCTACCATTGTCCTCTTCCAACTGAATTTCAACACCTGAGGTGACTATGGAAAGCATAAGTTGAAGATTTCAGAGCCCCCATTAGCCTGATGGCATGAAACATACTACCCCCCACATCCCAGGGATAACTGGATTTTACAAGAGCAAGAAAAAAATATCTGTTGTATCACACCACTGAGGTTTCAGGGTTTATCTGTTATAGCAACTACTCTACCTTAAGTAACACATGGAGAATATTTTTTTTTAAATCAGGAAACATAATACTAAATGGAAAAAGAAAACCTGTATGAACAATAATCCATTTTAATAAATACATACACACACATACGCACAAACGGGTCTGTAGGTAACTAAATGGAAGGCGATGCAAATCAAGAAATGGAATATGGTTTGATGTAGTCCCACTGGTCTATGTTTGGTTTTGTTGCTTGTATTTTGGTGTCATATCCAAGAAATCATTGCCAAGATAAATGTCAAGATGTTTTCCCTCTATATTTTCTTCAAAGAATTTTACAGTGTCAGATCTCATATTTAAGTCCTTAATCTATTTTGAGTTGATTTCTGTGTATGGTGAAAGATAAGGGTCCACTTTCATTCTTTTTCATGTGGATATCAGTTTTCCCAGCACCATTTGTTGAAGAGACTATCCTTCTCTCACTGCATGTTCTTGGCATGCTGTTCATATATCAGTTGATCATAGGGACATAGATTTATTTCCGAGTTCTCTATTTTGTTCCATTGGTCTATACATCTAACTTTATGCCAGTGCCTTACTGTTTCAAATACTGTAGTTTTGTAATATATTTTGAAATCAGGAACTTTGATGCCTCTAGCTTTGTTCTTCTTGCTCAAGATTGCTTTGGCTTTGTGGGGTCTGATGTGGCTCCCCATGAATTTTATGATTGTTTTTTCTAGTTCTGTAAAAAAAGAAAGTGCAATGGGGATTTTGATAGGGATTGCAGTGAATCTGTAGATCACTCTGGGAATATGGACATTTTAACAATTTTCATTCTTCCAATCCATGAATCTGAGATGCCTTTCCATTTATTTGTGTCTGCTTTAAATTCTTTCAAGAGTGTTTTGTAGTTTTCCGTATACAAGTCTTTCACCTCTTGGTTAAATTTATTCCTAAGCATTTTATTCTTTTTGATGCTACATCAAACTTTACAGCTTTTGTACAACAAAGGAAATAATCAACAGAGTGAAAAGGCATCCTATACAACATGAGAAAATATTTGCAAACCATCATTCTGATGAGGGGTTAATACGCAAAATACGTAAGATTCTCCTACAACTCAATAGCAAAAGAACAAATAACTCAATTAAAAAATAGGCAAAGGACTTCAAAAGACCTTTCTCCAAAGAAGATATACAACTAGCTACCAGGAATATGAAAAAGGTACTCAACATCACTAATCATCACAGAAATGCAGATGAAAACCACAGTGAGCTATGACCTCTCACCTGTTAGGATGAATAGTATCAAAAATATATATATAAATGTTGGAGAGGATATGGAGAAAAAGGAACCCTTATACATTGTTGGTTGGAACGTAGAATGATGCAGTCACTAGGGAAAACAGTATGAAGGCTCCTTCAAAAATTAAAAATAGCACTACTGGATGATCAAGCAATCCTAATCCTGTGTATATCCCAAAGGAAATGAAATCAGGATCTCACAGAGATACCTGCACTCCCGTGTTATTGCAACATTACTCACAGTAGCCAAGATATGAACACAATCCAAATGTCCTTCAACAGATGAATGGATAAAGAAAATGTGGTATATGCATACAATGGAATATCATTCAGCCTTAAAAAAAGGAAAGAAATCTTGACATTTATGACAACATGGGTGAACCTAGAGGACATCATGCTAAGTGAAATAAACCACTCACAGGAGGACAAATACTCCATGATTCCATCTTTGATATGAGTTATCTAAAATAGTCATACCCATAGATGGGGAGATGGAATGGTGGTTATCAGAGGCCAAAGGGAAGGGGAAATTGAGAATTGGTTTTCAATGGGTATAAAGTTTCCGTTATGTAAGAGGAGTAAGTACTAAAGATCTGCTGTACAACATAGTACCTACAATTAATAATATGCTATGTTACAGTCTAAAACATGTTAATAAGATAGATTTCATGTGAAGTGTTCTTCTTACAAAAAAGACAAAAAGGAAAACACAAGAAATTCTTGAAGATGATGGATCTATTTAGTACCTTGGTTGTGGCGATGTGTTCATGGATTATGCATATGTCCAAATTCATCGACATGTATACCTTAAACGTAAGCAAAATTTTGGATATCAATTATACTTTAATGAAGCTAAAAAAGAAATGGGGTATAAACAAAGAGAAAACTTGGGAAAAACATAAAGAGTTCAGTTTTTTCATGGAAAGACTGAAGTGCTCAAGGAGCATCAAGTGGAGATGTCTACCATGAAGATGCAAATTAAAATTGGGAACTGGAGAAAGGCCTATACTGCAGATAGAGATGTGGAGGTAAGCAGAAATATGAGAGGAATAAAACAATGGATTTATATGCCATCCACTAGAGGAGACAATAAGGAAACAAATGGACTAAAGTTGGATACCTAGACAAAACCATACATGGAGTTAAGATTGAAAAATCAATGGCTGCTCCTCTTACTTGTGAGGTGGGGGAAGTGAGAAGAATAAACCCTAAAATCAGATAGTCCGAGATCCTAAGTTCAGTACTGACCCACGCTTGGACCTTAGCAGGTCATCAAATTTCACATTTTTCAATGATTAAAATGGTGATAAGATTCCTTTGTAGAATCACCACAAGAGTAGAATGAGATCATGGTTGTAAAATTTGTTGATAAAATCCAAAATATCAAGCAAGAGAAAGACATTCTGAAAGAGTGAAGTTGTTAACCAGACTCTGGCTTCCTTCCCCATACCTGAGGGAACAACTTTTAGGGCCCCAGCTATGAGTTAGCTCCCAGGTAAAGACAAACTAAACCATTGTAGCAAAGGAGATAGAAAGTTCACTTGAAGTTCAGGTCAGGTCAGAAAGATGATATAGACATGAAAATGAATCAGAGGAGAAAAGGCTAAGAGAGTGCTGTGAGCCCTAGCTCAAGAAGAGGTAAGTAAAAATCTGTACTCAACAACAGTCTGTTTTAGCAGAGGTAAACAAGGGAGTGAGATGTTTGAGTTTTAGTCGGTATTGACAAGGGAGGACAGAGTATTATTTAAAGCAGAGTTTGGGTTAAAAAAAATTCACATGATAAATTACTTTTTTAATAACTGGAGACAAAGATCAATTAAAAGTTTTTAAATGTTGCTTCCTCAGGGTCACCTAGGAATAACGAAGAGGAAGATCTTGCTATCAGGTCACCAAGATCACCTTTCCATATTCAACAACATACCTGGACTTCATTGCTTTTACTTATGGGACAATCATTTACTATATCATTTTAAGAGAAAGCTGCATTGGAAAAAAAGATCTGGGTCAATA
This sequence comes from Equus quagga, assembly GCF_021613505.1. Taxonomy (NCBI): domain Eukaryota; kingdom Metazoa; phylum Chordata; class Mammalia; order Perissodactyla; family Equidae; genus Equus; species Equus quagga. Next base: position 69,888,723 of record NC_060277.1, on the reverse strand, counting down.
CCCCAATATTAATATCAGTTTATCTACTGGATAAACCTATGTAAAAAATCCAAACCTTGACCGTCATAGAAAGAAGAGAATTTTGTTTTTGCAAAAGACTCTTTCCAGGGCTCCCTTCATGTCTCTGTTCCTCAGGCTGTACGTGAAGGGGTTCAACATGGGGGTTACCACAGTGTACATCACAGCCATGGCAATCTCCTTATCAAGAGAATTATTAGCTGATGGGCATAAATAAAGACCAATAACTGCCCCATAGAACAGTGACACCACAGAGAGATGGGAGCCACAGGTGGAGAAAGCCTTGCAGATGCCCCCACCAGAAGGAAACTTGAGGATGGAGAACACAATTCGTGCATAGGACAGGATGATGAGTAGGAATGGGATGACGAGAATGAGCCCTCCTATGAAAAATATCACCAACTCATTAATTCGAGTGTCAGAGCAGGACAGCTTCAGCAGAGCAGACATATCACAGAAAAAGTGGGGGATCACATTGTCTGCACAAAAACACAATCTGGCCGTGAGCAGGGTGTGTAACAGGGCGTGGAACGTGGTCAGCACCCAGGACATGACCACCAGGGAGAGACAGAGCTTGGGGCTCATGATGGTAGTATAGTGCAGGGGAAAGCAGATGGCCACATAGCGGTCATAGGCCATGGCCACAAGGAGGAAGCTCTCCAGGTCTCCAAAAAACAGGAAGAAGTATATTTGGGTCAGACAGCCAGCATAGGAGATGGATGGTTCTTGGCTCTGCATGTTCTGCAGCAACTTGGGCATTGTGACAGAGGAAAAACAGAGGTCAGAGAAGGACAAATTGCTGAGAAACAAATACATGGGCGTGTGGAGGTGGGAGTCCAGGCGAATGAGGACGATGATGAGGAGGTTTCCCAGGATGGTGGTAAGATACATGGCCAGGAACAAAGCATAGAACAGGTTTTGCTGCTCTGACTCGATGGGCAGTCCCAGCAGGAGGAACTCTGAGATGACAGTTTGATTCCTTCCTGTCATGCTCTGTCTCCAGTATCTTAAGGAAAAAATAATAGTATCCATTAAAACATGAATGTAAAAATAAACACATTTCCATGATACATGGTCTGTTAGATGTTCTGCAAAAATAATTTGTATCACTCTCATCACAATAATTACAATCTCTATAATCAGAATCTCTACGATTGGAAATGACGTCTTTTCTTCATTTCTCTTTAAATGGTAAAAATTTTCCATCCTTTCTAAAACTCGCATCCATCTGCTTCTGAGACACAAAATGTATTGGTTTTCCTCATACCTGCCTGGTCAGACATCCTCAGTAACAATGATTGACTCCTGCTTTGTCAATATCTTACATGTTGATGTTCCTCAGGGCTTTTTCCTAAACACTGTTCTCTCATAATTCTACATATACCACAAAAAAAAAAAACCACCATACTTGAACTGCTTTGATTACCATTTAAACTTCAGGTGTAGATGACTCTCTAACCTATAAAACTGTATACTCAGTTGCTTATGATTATCTTGTGGATGTACCACATGCATTTTGAGCTCAACATATCCCCAGAGAAACTCATGATCTCCCCTTGCTCCTCTCCCATCCTCACCTCCTCTAGTTTCCCATATCTCAGTAAAAGAGACTCAGGTTTTCCAGTCAAAAACCTGAATGTTTTCTTTTATTCTCTCCTTTCTCTCATCATCAACATCCCATCTGTCAACAAGTCCTATAGATTAATTCTCTTTCTCATTCATTCCCTCCTTAGTAATGGAGGAGACCATCACTACCCTTGATCAGGCTGACATCGTATCTTGTCTGTACTATTGGAACAATCTTGTAATTCATCTTCCTGCTTCCATGCTTAAACCCTTCTCCTTCAATATCCTTCATTCACACTGCAGCATTCTGAGATGAAAATCTGATCATCGTTCTCCTTAATGTTTTTATAGAATCTCATTGCTCTTAATATAAAGGTAAAATTCGTGTCAAGGCAAAATTCCTTTCAAAAGGTGATTCATGACCCTTGCATACCTCCACAGTTTCATCTGGCCCCACTATGAAACTCACATTCCACTCGACACCAATATTGAACTTAAAAGTAACAATCTTGCCTCCAGTTTTTCACACCTGCCGTTCCTGCTGCCTCTCATCTTTTTCCCTCTGTTCCCTCTTCAGCTGGCTTGCCCATACCTATCCTTCAGGTATAGTACATATCACTCCGCTAAACCTTCCATGTCTCTCTTGACCAGGAGAGAACCCACTGCTGTGTTTCCACAGCTTCCTGTGTTTGTACCTATATCATGCAATGCCATTGGGATTATTGCTTATAGCTGCCTTCCATACAAGATTGTAAACTACATGCAGGATAGGTCCTGTCTGCTCTATGACTGCAGCAGAGCTAGCACCTGGCACAGTACCGGGACGTAGCTGATGTTTCATAAATATTTATTGGCTGTGCTTCAGGCTGAGACATGCATTTCTACAACTTGAAAGGCAGCAAAAATCCTTTTAAGTTAGAATCACTACTCCTACTAAATCCTCCCAGAACAAGATCTCACTAGCCTCAACCATTTAGCACTAAATTTGACACTTTATTACAGAATTTATGGATGCAATTTTTTACCCATTGAAAATATTAGGGTATCTCAGATACGTTATTCTTTTCACTACTAGAGGTAATATGGATAATAGATATGTATGTATAAGCATACATAGATAGATATAGATATAAGCCCCTATTGGTTCTGTTTCTCTGGGGAACACTGACTAATACACCTCAATGTGCCTCAAGGCTGACAAGGAAAGCAGAGGAGAAGCATTAACAAATATTGGGGGACCAGCCCCGTGGCCAAGTGATTAAGTTAGCATGCTCCATTTCAGCAGCCCAGGGTTCACCAATTAGGATCCTGGGCACAGACCTACGCACCACTCATTAAGCGGTGGTGTGGTGGCATCCCACATAGAAGAACTAGAATGACCTACAACTAGGATATATACAACTATGCACTGGGACGTTGGGGAGAAAAAAAGAGGAAGATTAGCAACAGATGCTAGCTCAGACCCAATCTCCTCACAAAAAAGAAAAAGAAAAAGAAAGAAAAGTTAGAAGTTTCTTCATTACAGACATAACTGAGTCTAACTGCTGGGATTTTCATCCCTTGAGGCTGTTTGATCTGGCCACATTAACAGTTTTTACACTTGGACTGTATGTACTGGCATTACAATGGGAAGAAACATGTAGGGAAAATCATACACCTGGTTCTCAGAATTTGGCTTTCTTGGTAAATGACTGGGACCCAACTCTTGCATCAAGAGCATGACTGGGGCCCACAAACCAGAGACAACACTTGGAAAGCCTGCAACTGGTGATGTAATGAGCCTCTCATCTTCTTTACCCACTAAATTAGTAGTGTTCAGCCTGAACTGTACATAAGAGTCACCTAGGGCAGTGCTTCCAAAATTTAATATCCATGCAAATCACCTGGGAGTTCTAGCAAAACACTTATTCTGATTTAGTAATCCAGCTCCTACATTTTAATCTGCACCCAGGAAATTCCAAGGCTGTGGTTCATGGATGACACAGTGAGTAGTAAGGATATATGATGCTTTTAAAATAGGGATTACTGGGCTCCCTAAGATAAATTTAATCACAGTCTCTGAGAGGAGGTCAGTGCAAAGTTTTAAAGTCTTGAGGTGATTCTAAAATAAGCAAAGACTCAGAACTTATGTTAAAGCATAACAAAAGAGCTGTCATTATGTTGAAATTATACAACATTGTGGGAATACATTACATGGTAAGTAATATTTATGAATGCTATCCTTAATAAAAAGATTATAATTGATCAACACTAATCAAAACATTTCTGGAATGTGGAGAAATCTTGGGAGGCAAAGAGGTGGAGAAGAGGTAGGTTACCATAGCTGAAAAACTATCCTGCAGATCATATAACCTGGGAAAACAGGACCCCCAGGTTGAAAGGACACTAAGGGACCAGCTCATTCACCCTCTGCCCAACTTACCCAGTGTGCCTGAGGGTGACTCCAAGATTCTGACCCAAGATTCTGTTCCCCTTTATTCACTAACGGATGTGAAGTAACAGCCTCTGTAGTCATCACCTGTGGCTGAAACATCCCTTCCCACATGTCCCATTCTATACATCCCTGGTCTAGGTAGCCCTGAATCCCAGAGGAGTCTAGATCCTGGAGGAATGCATTAAAGACAAAATAATTACCCAAGACCTCCCTAGGACAAATGCTCTCAGAGTCCTGGAGCAGTGACTGATTACAGTCACTGATTACAACTGACTATACTTTGGGGGAAGTTGGGTCTGAGGAAAAGTTCAAGTGTGGATGTTTAATCCCTGCCTGTTTAGGAAATGGACAGTAGTGCTGTGGGGGTGGAGCCTATGTTTTGGGAGGTGAAGGAAGAAGGCTGAAGAAGCCATAAAAACAAGTGGGGACCAAACTCTGAATATCCTAAAATATATTAGATTGTGGCAGGCTTTATCTTGTGAGCAAAAAGAAGCCATCAGTGGTCTTTGATGAAGTATCGCTAAGGACACATTATTTCAGAAAGATTCCCAGGGTAGAAGAATCTCCCATACAACCCAGTTCCCCATAAACATCCCAAGAGGGGATATACAGCTTCAGCTAACAATGATTAGATCTCTATGACCCAACTATAAGCAAATATATAAAAAATACTGGAATAGGAGAAAAGGTAAACTCTCCCAGATCATGTTCAATTCATCCTCAAGCCAAGAAGGGAAGGAAACCCAGATTGAATCCCATTGAGGTACCTTTAGCTCCCCACCTTTCTAGGAAAACCTTAATAGCACTCCACCACGACCATCCTCTCTACTACCCTCCATATGTGTCAGATAACTCCTAGTCTCCAGCTCTTCCTTATGCTGCCATTGATCACAAAGCTATAGTTGACATTTATAACTCCTTCTTTCACTACACATTCCTTTTTCTCCTCAGCCATCATCTCAGCTGAATGGGGTTCCTGACATAGTGGTATAATGCAAACCTTTATTCCTAGGGAATTTGCATCCTCACTGGTCTTGCCTTAGTGGGTTGTTGTAGTTTTCATTAACGTTTATTATCGGACATGACAATATTAAGTGTCACTCAAAGAATTCCCCAGAACTTCAGACATGGTCCTACTGCTCTACTTGGGTCGAGCAGCCCAGTTTTCCCGTTGGTGATCAATATCACCATCCCAGGAAGAAGGGCAATCCTGCTCTTTGCATATCGGTTCACATAAAAACCACAAAATGTCCAGGTGGTAGGTTCGATATCCAATTCAATGAAACCATTATTATATCCCTTGGTAGAACTATTCCTCCCTCGAGAACTATATGAGACACCTCTTGTGCACCATTTTCAATTCTCTCAGCCTTATTTCATTCTAGCCACGGTTGCAGTAACCAGCTCTGCCCTGATTTCAACTAGCTTTACTAGATGCAACCTGACAGTACCTCACCTCAGTTCTGCTCCACGTGCTGCTTGCTTCCTGCTCTGGGATTTCTCTAATTCCAGGAAACAGGATGTCATAAGGAACTTTACCAATACTCATACAAATATTTAGAAATATAATCCATTTCAACTGAATTTTTGTAGAGAATGTGAGGTATAGACTGAGGTTCTTTTTCTTTTTGCATATAGAAATCCAATTTTTCCAGTACCACTGGTAGGAAAGACTTTTCCCACTGAATTGTCTTTACACTTTGTCAATGACCAATGGACAATATGAATGGATCTATTTCTGGACTCTATCAGCTATTCTATATGCTCTATATTGATCTACATTTCTATGTCTTCCAGAATTCCTGATTATTTTAACTCAATAGTAAGTCTGGAAACCAGGCAATGTGAGTCCTCTTACTTTGTTATTCATTTCCAAAGTCAATTTTGCTTTTTTAGTTTATGTAAGTTGGCTTTACATACCAATTTTACAATCAGATTGCCAATTTGTACCCAAAAAATCCTCCTTGAATTTTGCTTGGAATTGTGTTGAATCTCTAGAACAGTTTCAGAAGAGTCAACATCTTAACAATCTTGCATATTTCAATCCAAGAACATGTTATATCTATCCATTTTTTCAGATCTCTATGATTTCTTTAATCAGTGTTTTGTGACTTTCAAGATATAGATATTGCATCTATTGTGTATTATTTATACCTAAGCATTTACTGATTTGGTGCTATTGTAAATTTTACTTTAAAGTTTTTTTTTCCCTTTCCACATGTTCATTGCTAGTTAATATGGTATAATTTTAATATAGTAACATATTTATATTTATATACAGAACAACTTTTTAATATACTGACCTTGTATCCTATGACCTTACTAAACTCCCTTATTAATTCTAGAACCTTTTTAAATGTTCTTTGGTATTTTCTACATAGACAGTCTTGTTGTCTACGAATAGAAATGGTTTAATGGCTTACTTTCTGATTGTATACTTTTATTTCTTTGTCTTGCCCTTTTTCCCTGCCTAGGGCTTCCAGTACAGCACTGAATAAGAGTGGTGAGCGTGAACATTTTTACTTTGCTGCTGATATTAGGGAGATAGCATTCAATCTTTCATCATTAAGTATAATGTTAGTTCAATTTTTCAAAAGTTGCTCTTCCATCACATTGAGGAAGTTTCCTTCCAGTCCCAGTTTGCTGAGAGTTTTAATCACAAATTGGTTAAATTAATGCTGAATCTTTTCTGCACCTGTTGAGATGATGCTTTTATATTCCAGGTAAATCTCCCTTTTTCAAAGCAAAGGGCCACTTGGTAGCAATGTGACCATACACTACCCACAGAACTACAGTTTGGAATATAGCTTTTTTTCCCAATAATTTTATTGAGATCATATGGTTTATAACATTGTATAATTTGAGGTGTACATTATCATCTATCAATTTCTGAATAGACTTCATCATGCTCACCACCAGTAGCCTAATCTTTGTCCATCACCATACATATGTGTCCCTTTACCTCTTTCACCCACCCCAAGCCCCCTTCCCTTCTGGTAACCACTAATCTGTTCTCTTTATCCATGTATTTGTTTATCTTCCACATATGAGTGAAATCATTCACTATTTGTCATTCTCTGTCTGGTTTATTTAGCTGAACATCATACTCTCAAGGACCACCCATGTTGTTGCAAGTGGGACAATTTTGTCTTTTTTATGGCTGAGTAGTATTCCATTGTATATACATACCATATCTTCTTTATCCATTCATCCATAGAAGGGCACATGGGTTGCTCCCATGTTTTGGCTATTGTGAATAATGCTGCAGTGAACATAGGGGTGCATAAATCTCTTCAGATAATTGATTTCAAGTTCACTGGATAAATACCCAGTAGTGGAATAGCTGGATCATATGGTATTTCTATTTTTAATATTTTGAGAAATCTCCATACCGTTTTCCACAGTGGCTGCACCAGTTTGCATTCCAATCAGCAGTGCATGAGGGTTCCCTTTTCTCCACGTCTTCTCCAACATTAGTTGGTTTTTGTCCTGGTAATTATAGCCATTCTGACCAGTGTACAGTGATGTCTCATTGTAGTTTTGATTTGCATTTCCCTAATAACTAGTGATGTTGAACATCTTTTCATGTGTCTGTTGGCCATCTGTATATCTTCTTTGGAAAAATGTCTGTTCATATCCTATGCCCATCTTTTGATTAGGTTGTTTGTTTGGTTGTTTGTTGTTGTGTTGTATGAGTTCTTTATATATTTTGGAAATTAACCCCTTGTCATATATATGGTTTGCAAATATTTTCTCCCAATTGGTGCATTGTCTTTTCATTTTGTTCACGGTTTCCCTTGCCTTGTAGAAGCTTTTTAGTCTGATGTAGTCCCATTTGTTAACTTTTTCTTGTTTCCCTTGCCTGAGTAGACATGGTATTCAAAAAGATACTGCTAAGACCAATGTCGAAGAGTGTACCGCCTATGTTTTCTTCTAGAAATTTTATTGTTTTAGGTCTTACATCCAAGTCTTTAATCCATTTTGAGTTAATTTTTATGTATGGTGCAAGATAATGGTCTACTTTCATTCTTTTACATGTGGCTGTCCAGGTTTTGCAATACCACTTATTGAAGAGATTTTTCCTTTCTTCGTTGTATGTTCTTGGTTCCTTTGTCGAAGATTAACTTTCCACAGATGTGTGGTTTTACTTCTGGACTTTCAATTCTATTCCATTGATCTGTGTGTCTGTTTTTGTGCTGGTACCATGCTGTTTTGATTACGATAGCTTTGTAGTATTATGTTGAAATTCGGGATTGTGATGCCTCCTGCTTTGTTCTTCTTTCTGAGGATTGCTTTGGCTATTTGAGGTCTTTTGTTGTTCCATATAAATTTCAGGATTCTTTGTTCTATTTACGTAAAGAATGTCATTGGGATTCTGATTGGGATCTCATTGAATCTGTAGATTGCTTTAGGAAGTATGGACATTTTAACTTTTATTCTTCCAAGTCATGAGCATGGAATATCTTTCCATTTCTTTATGTCTTCAATTTCTTTCAATAATGTCTTATAGTTTTCAGTGTATAGGCCTTTCACCTCTTTGGTTAAGTTTATTCCTACATAGTTTATTCTTTTTGTTGTGATTATAAATGGGATTGTATTCTTGACTTCTCTTTCTGCTAGTTCATTGTTAGCACATAGAAATGCAACTATTTTTGTAAGTTGATTTTGTACCCTGCAACTTTGCTGTAGTTGTTGGTTATTTCTAATAGTTTTCTGATGGATTCTTTCGGGTTTTCTATATATAGAATCATGTCATCTGAAAACAGTGAAAATTTCACTTCTTCCTTTCCAATTTGGATTCCTTCTATTTCTTTTTCCTGTCTAATGGTTCTAGCCAAAACCTCCAGTAGTATGTTGAATAGGAGTAGTGAGAGTAGGCACCCTTGTCTTCTTTCCATTCTCAGGGGTTCCCCCACCACTGGGAAAGCTATCATGAGCAGGCTAAGGGCTGCCACCATCTCTTCCTACAGTTGCCCTGGGGTGTGTTCCCACTTTTAGGGCACAGAGGTACTATGGATGCTCAAGCAAGGCTGTAAAGCATTCATGCACATGCACAGGGCTGCTCAGGAAGGGCATGGAGTTCTCACCTATCTCTACCGCTTCCCAGAGGGACAGTCAATCCACCTTCAGATGTATAGCTGCAAGGGTCTCTCAGGCATCCTGTTGTGCTGTGTGGGTTTCCCCCACTCCTCAATGAATGTCCATTTAGTTGTAGCTCAAAGTGGGAGGGAAAAGGAAACAGCTCACTCCACTATGTTGCTGACATCCTGGAATATGGTTTTAATTAAATGGTTTCTTTGAAGTCTCACACCATGTTTTTTTATCATCCTTTTTTTTCCTTTAGTTCTTGATATGATCGTTTAGATTTATTATTGTTTGAATTTTGAAACAGCTTCTCATTCCCATAATAAACTCCACTTGATAGTGATGTATTATCTTTTTCACATACTGCACTGTTAGATTTCATTTGTTTGCATTTTTGAGGATTTTAGTGTCTATGTTCACATGGAATATTGGTGTGTAGTTTTCTTATAATATCTTTATATGGTGTAGGTATCAGGATCTCAGAAAATAAGTTAGGAAGTATTTCCTCCTGTTCTTTATGCTGGAAGAGGTTGCATAGTATCGGTATTATTTCTTCATAAAGTGCTCCATATAATTAACCATTAAAGCCATCTTGCCCCCAGGTTTTCTTTGTCAGAAGGATTTTGTCTACAAATGTAATATCTTCATAAAAGTGACTATTCAGGTTAGCTACTCTTTGCAAATGAGTTTTGGAAGTTGTGTCTTCCAACAAATTTATCCATTTCATCTAAGTTTAGCATTTATGGGCACAGAATTGTTCATAATATACCATTACTATTCTTTTAATGCCTGTAGGGGTCTACAGTAATAGTCCTTATTTCTTTCCTGATATTTATAGTTTGTGTTTTTTCCTTTGTTCTCCTCTTACTGATTCTGACTAAAAGTTTATCTATTTTATTTAGTTTTTCAAAAAACCAACCTTTGATTTCAATGATTTTTATGATTCATTTTTCTGTTCTCAATTTCACTGACTTTTTCTCTTCTTCTTGTTTCTTTTCTTTGTCTTGCTTTTTAATTTGCTCTTCTTTTTCTATGTCCTTAAGTTGGAAGCTCAGATCACTGATTTTAGACCTTAGTTCTTTTGTAATATAAGCCTTTAATGCTACAAATTTTCCTTTCAGGGGTCAGCCCAGTGGCGCAGTGGTTAAGTTCACACGTTCCACTTCTTGGTGGCCCGGGGTTTGCCAGTTTGGATCCCAGGTGTGGACATGGCACCGCTTGGCAAAAGCCATGCTGTGGTAGGCATCCCATGTATAAAGGGGAGGAAGATGGGCATGGATATTAACTCAGGGCCAGTCTTCCTCAGAAAAAGGAGGAGGAGTGGCAGTAGTTAGCTCAGAGCTAATCTTCCTCAACAAAAATTTTTTTCCTTTCAGCACTGCTTTAGTTGCATCTTACTAATTTCGATATGCTGTTTTTTCATTTTAATTCAAAATATTTTCTATCTATCTTTGTATTTTCCTATTTGATCCATGGGTTATTTAGAAATGTGCTGCTGACTTTCCACATAGTTAGGATCTGCTTACTTCATGCCAAATACAAAAATTATTTGCAAGCACATTGTACATCTACATGTGAGAGATTTTAAATAGAACATAATGTAACATAAAATTTACTAGAAGATAACAACTAATATCATCAAGACCTTGGAGAAGGGGAAGATTTCACTTAAAAGTAATTAAAAACACTAATTATAAAGAGAAAGATTGATTAAAAGGTCTACATTTAAAATTTCTTCTAATTTTGTCATCAAAAGATACCATTAAGAGTGAAAAGGCAAGTCAAAATCTGTAAGAAGATATTTGTGGAGTAACATCATCAAGATGATAACATACATCATTCCCGACTTTAGTTCCCTCACAAGAAGACCAACTACAACTATGCATAGACAAGACACCACTGTGAAAATACCAGCGCATGGCTGAAGTACATCAATGGACCACAGAGACCAAGAAGGACAACGTTAGAAGCGTAAAAGGAACAAATTAATCCACAAATACAGTGGGGGACTTCCACACCCCTCTCTCAGAAATGGACAGGGCCAGCAGCCAGAAAAACAGTAAAACTGTAGTTGAACTCAACAACAGCATCAATCGACTGGATATAATGGACATCTATGAACTACTTCATCCAACAGCAGCAGAATGCACATTCTTCTCAAGTTCACATGGAATATTCACCAAGGTACACCACATTCTGGCCAGAGAACACACCATAACAGGTGTCAAAGAATAGACATCATACCATATCTGCTATCAGACCACAATGGAATTAAACTAGAAATCAACAACAGAGAGATACCTGGAAAGATCCCTAAATACTTGGCAATTAAACAACACTTCTAAATAACACATGGATCAAAGAAGAAATCTCAAAGGAAATTTTAAAATATTTTCAACTAAAGAAAACAGAATTTGAAATATATTATCATGTACATCCAAAAGTTATATAATGTTATAACCCAATGTTACTGCAATTAAAAAATAAATAAAAATTTGAAAAAAAGAATAAAGCTGTTGTGATTATCCTTATATTTAAAAAAAGAAAATGAAAAGGCAACTTATTGAGAGAAGTATTTAGAGAGAAATTTATAGCACTAGATATATATGTTAGAGGCATAAAGTGGAGACTGAGTCATGTCTACAATTGTTACACCAGGTTTATCAGAATCTAGCCTCAATATAGACAAGGAAACACTTCATGCAATTCCCAGTCTTGCCATAGACTGAGCATGTTCCATTCCTTCCTTTCTTGGTCTTATCAAGCTTTCCCAACTCTAACCCTGCTTACACAAAGAAATTACTGTCTACCCATTAAAATGTACTTAAACAGCTCATATATCCTACATGTGCACAAACTTATTATATCCTGTAGGAAGAGGTGTGTTAAGGGGAAGGAGGACACTGAGAGAACAAAATATTGGGCCCAGGTCTTAAAGGAATCAGCCAGATATAACAGAGTTGAGTTACAGCCCAGGTGTGGTTTAGATTCTAGAGGTAGCATGCTAGGTAAAAACTTCACATATTCACACTTACCCTGAAAATCCCCTAGCAAGAGGTCCCATTATATAATGACATATTGTCTTTCAGTAAGTCAAATGCAGCCAGTTTTTCTTTCATTCTTGAAACAGCTAATACTTCTTTAGTAAAGCACCAATGAAACATATGCCAATATTTGGAGGCCTGTGGCACAAGGAAAAAACTGCACCTCTAATCATTAAATCCCTGCACAGCATATGAGGGATTCATATTTCATTCATTCATTTCTTCTCTTTCTCTCTCTCTTTCTCGCCTGTTGTTTCTTGAGCAACTATGATTACATCACTTAAGCTAAACACAAGATGACCATATATACCAGTTCGCCCTATACAGTCCCAGCTTATGCCCATTATTTAGACCCTTCTACTCTCAAAACACCTTCCAGGTTGGACTATGAAAGTGTAACACAGAGATCCTTTGTGATGAGGCAATGGTTCTGAAATTAGATTTTGATGTGTTTATAAGAATCTATACATGTAATAAAATATCATAATTATACACAAAGACGTAAAAAATAATGAGTGCATGAAAAAACTAGTAGAATCCAAGTAAAGTCTATGCCTTACTTGGATTGCAATATGCTAATGTTAATTTCCTGGTTTTGCTCATGTATTCTAGTTACATAATGTTACCATTTCAACTCAAACAGTAAATTATATGGCCTCAGCTAAAAGTATATTGTTTAGTCACTCTTAGCTCCCTTTCTAGACTTTACAGTTACTTTCTGCAACTTCCCTGAGTTAGTGTGGTCAAGGCAGCTGAGTTTATATTAAGAGTTTATGCTCCTGAATTTTATAGTACAGGTTTGAATATAGCAGTCTGTGAAGACATAATCTCTCACCACATCCCCTACCCCTCGCCCTTTGCATCTAAGTTCAGTGATGTGGCTGAGCTCTGGAGAATGAAATGTAGGTCAAAGTGGTGTATGTCACTTCTAGGCCTGGCCAACAAAACTCTTCCAAGTGGTCCTCTATCATTGTCCTCTTCCAACTGAATTTCAACACCCGAGGTGACTGTGGAAACCATATGTTGAAGATTTCAGAGCCTCCATTAGCCTGATGGCATGAAACACACCACCCCCAACATCCCAGGGCCAACTGGATTTCACATGAGCAAGAAAAAATTTTTGGTATCACACCACTGAGGTTTCAGGGTTTATCTGTTATAGCAACTACTCTACCTTAAGTAACACATGGAGAATATTAAACCAATCAGGAAACATAATACTAAATAGAAAAATAAAACCTGTATGAACAATAATATTTTTTGTAAATACATATATACATACACATATAGACATACTTACATACACAAATGGTTCCTTACGTAACTAAATGAAAGATAAAGTGTATCAAGAAATGGAATATAGTTTGATGTGGTCCCAGTGGTCTATGTTTGGCTTTGTTGCCTGTGTTTTGGTATCAAATCCAAGAAATCATTGCCAAGACAAATGTCAAGATGTTTTCCCTATATGTTTTCTTCAAAGAGTTTTATAGTTTCAGGTCTTACATTTAAGTCCTTAATCTATTTTGAGTTAATTTTAGTGTATGGTGTAAGATAAGGGTCCAATTTCATTCTTTTTCATGTGGATATCAGTTTTCCCAGCAGCATTTGCTGAAAAGACTATCCTTTTCCCATTGCATGTTCTTGGCATGCTGGTCAATTATTGGTTGATCAAACATACATAGATGTATTTCTGGGTTCTCTATTTTGTTCCATTGGTCTATATGTCCATCTTTATGCCAGCATCTTACTGTTTCAATTACTGTAGGCTTGTAATATATTTTGAAATAGGGAAGTGTGATACCTTTAGCTTTGTTCTTCCTGCCCAAGATTACTTTGGCTTTGTGGGGGTCTGATGTGGTTCCATAGGAATTTTAGGATTGTTTTTTATAGTTCTGTAAGAAAATAATGTGCAACTGGGATTTTGATAGGGACAGCAGTGAATCTGTAGATCATTCTATGGATATGGACATTTTTAATTCCCCCAATCCATGAATCTGGGATATCTTTCCATTTATTTGTGTCTGCTTTACATTCTTTCATCAGCGTTTTATAGTTCTCAGTATATAAGTCTTTCACCTCTTGGTTAAATTTATTCCTAAGTATTTCATTTTGGGGGGGGGGGTGCTACATCAAACTTTACAGCTTCGACACAGCAAAGGAAATAATCAACAGAGTGAAAAGGCATCCTATGCAATGTGAGAAAATATTTTCAAACCATCATTCTGATGAGGAGTTAATATGCAAAATATGTAAGATTATCCTACAACTCAACAGCAAAAAAACAAATAACTCAATTTAAAAGTGGGCACATAAATTCAAAATACCTTTCTCCAAAGAAGACATATACCTGGCCACCAGGTATGAAAAAGGTGCTCAGTATCACTGATCATCACAGAAATGCAGATCAAAACTACAATATCACCTCACATCTGTTAGGATGGGTAGTACAAAAAAAAAGATATCAACTGTTGGAGAGAATGTGGAGAAAAAGGAACCCTTATACATTGTTGGTGGGAATGTAGAATGATGCAGCCACTATGGAAAACAGTATGGAGGCTCCTTCAAAAATTAAAAATATAACTACTGTATGATCAAGCAATCCAAATTCTGGGCATATTCCAAAAGAAATGAAATCAAGACTTTGAAGAGATACCTGTACTCCCATGTTCATTGCAACATTATTCACAATAGCCAAGATATGGACACAATCCAAATGTCCATGAACAGATGAATGGATAAAGAAAATGTGTTATATGCATACAATGGAATATCATTCAGCCTTAAAAAAAAAAAAAAAGGAAGAAGTTTTGACATTTATGACAACATGAATGAACCCAGAGGACATCACACCTAGTGAAATAGCCCACTCACAGAGGGATAAATATTGCATGATTCTATTTTTGATATGAGTTATCTAAAATAGTCATACTCATAAAGGGAGAGAATGGAATGGTGGTTGTCAGGGGCGAAAGGGAGGGGGAAATTCAGAATTGCTTTTTAATGGGTATAAAATTTCTGTTATGTAAGATGAATAAGTACTAAAGATCTGCTGTACAACATTGTACCTACAATTAATAATATGCTATGGTACAGTCTAAAACATGTTAAGTAGAGAGATCTCATGTTAAGTGTTCTTACAAAAAAAGGGGAAACAACCACAAGAAGTTCTTGAAGGTGATGGATATATTTAGTCCCTTGTTTGTGGTGATGTGTTCACAGATGTACACAAATGTCCAAACTCATCAAGATGTATACATTAAATGTATGGAATTTTTGCATATCAGTTATACCTCAATAAAGCTAAAAAACAATTGGAATATTAAAAAAGCAGATGGGAAAAATATAAAGAGTTCAATTTTTGCACATAAAGATCGAAGTCCTCAAGGAGCATCAAGTGGAGATGTCTACTATGAAGATGCAAATTAAAATTGGGAACTGGAGAAAGGTCTATACTGCAGATAGAGATATGGAGGTAAGCAATGATATATGAGAACATTAAAACAATGGGTTTAGATGCCATCATTTAAAGGAGACAATAAGGAAACAAATAGGCCAGGGTTGAAAACCAGGACATTGCCATATGTGGAGTCAAGAGTGAAAAATCAATGGCTGTTCCCCCCATGTTTCTGAGGTGAAAAGAAATGAGAAGAAACCCTAAAATCAGTTAGCCTGAGATAGTAAATAAGCTCAACACCAACCCACTCTGGGACCTTGGTAAGTCATCAAATTTTTCAATCTTTAAAATGGTGATAAGATTCTTTTGTGGAATCATCACAAGAGTAGAAGATCATGGATGTTAAATTTGTTGATAAATTCCAAAATATCAAGCAGGAGAGAGACATCCTGAAAGAGTGAAGTTGTTACCAGACTCTGGCTTCCTTCCCCATACCTGAGGGAGTAACGTTTAGGGCCCCAGCTATGAGTTAGCTCCCAGGTAAAGACAAACTAAATATTGTAGCAAAGGAGATAGAAAGTTCACTTGAGGTTCAGGTAAGGTCAAAAAGATGATGTATACATGAAAATAAATCAGAAGAAAAGGCTAAGAGACAGAATGCTGTGAGCTCTTGCTCAAGAATAAGTAAGTAAAACTCTGTATTTAACAATGAAAAGTCCACTTTAGCAGAGGTAAGCAGAGGAGTAAAATGTTTGAGTTTTAGTCAGTATTCACCTGGGAGGAGAGAGTTATTAAAAGCAGAGTTGGGTTAAAACAAATAACACATGATAAATTGGTTTTTTAACAACTGGAGACAAAGATCAATTAAAAGTTTTTAAATGATGCTTCCTTAAGGTCACCTAAGAATAACAAAAAGAAAGACCTTACTAGCAGGTCACTGCGATCCCCTTTCCAAGTTCAACAACATACCTTCACTTCATCTCATTTACTTATTGGACAATTATTTAGTATGTCATTTCAACAGAAAGTTGCATGGTAAAAACAAAGTCTGGGTCAATATCCCAATATTAATATCAATATATCTACAAGATAATATTATGTAAAAATCCCACTTCACCACCAGAGACAGACGAGAATATTCTTTTTGAAAAAGACTCTTCCCAGGGCTCCCTTCATGTCTCTGTTCCTCAGGCTGTAGATGAAGGGGTTCAACATGGGGGTCACCACAGTGTACATCACAGCCATGGCAATCTCCTTAACAGGAGAATTACTACTTGACGGACATAAATAGAGACCAATAATTGTCCCATAAAACAGCGACACCACAGAGAGATGGGAGCCACAGGTAGAGAAAGCCTTATGGATACCCCTCACAGAAGGGACCTTGAAAATGGAGGAGACAATTCGTGCATATGACAGGATGATGAGTAGGAATGGGATGACGAGAATGAGCCCTCCCGTGATAAATATCACCAACTCATTGACTCGAGTGTCAGAGCAGGACAGCTTCAGCAGAGCAGACATGTCACAGAAAAAGTGTGGGATCACACTGTCTGCACAAAAACACAATCTGGCCATGAGCAGGGTGTGTATCAGGGCGTGGAACATGGTCAGCACCCAGGACAGCACCACCAGGGAGAGACAGAGCTTGGGGCTCATGATGGTGCTGTAGCGCAGGGGGAAGCAGATGGCCACATAGCGGTCATAGGCCATGGCCACAAGGAGGAAGCTCTCCAGGTCTCCAAAAAACAGGAAGAAGTACATCTGGGTCAGGCAGCCAGCATAGGAGATAGACGGGTCTTGGCTCTGCATGTTCTGCAGAAACTTGGGCATTGTGACAGAGGAAAAACAGAGGTCAGAGAAGGATAAATTGCTGAGAAACAAATACATGGGCGTGTGGAGGTGGGAGTCCAGGCGAATGAGGATGATGATAAGGAGGTTGCCCAGGGCCGTGGTAAGATACGTCGCCAGGAACAAAGCATAGAACAGGTTTTGCTGCTCTGACTCGATGGGCAGTCCCAGCAGGAGGAACTCTGAGATGACAGTTTGATTCCTTCCTGCCATGCTCTGTCTCCAGTATCTTTAGGAAGAAATAATAGTGCCCATTAAGACCTGAATTAAAAATTAACATAGTTTTATGATACATGGTCTGTTAGATGATCTGTAAAAGTACTTTATATCACCCTCATCACAATAATCACAATCTCTAAACTCAGAATCTCTATAATTGGAAATGACTTATTTTCTTCATTTCTCTTTATGAGATAACAGTATTCTGTCCTTTCTAAAACATTCTTATCCATTAGCTTCTGAGACACAAAATATATCAGTTTTCCTCATACCTTCCTGGCCAGACAGCCTCAGTAACTGTGATTGACTCCTGCTTTGTCAGTATCTTACGTGTTGAAATATCTTCAGTGCTTTTTCCTAAACTCTGTTCGCATAATTCTACATATACCACCAAGAAAAACTTAGCTACTTGAATTGCTTTGCTTGCCTTTTAAACTTCAGGTGTAGATGTCTCTGTAACCTATAAAACTGTATACTCAGTTGCTTCATGATTACCTTACCTTGGATGTATCACACGCATTTTCACTTCAACAGATCCAAAAAAACCTCATGATCTCCCCCTTCCCCTATCCTATCTCCGTCTCCTGTAGTTTCCCGTATCTCAGTAAAAGGGATACAGGTGCTCCACTCAAAAACCTGAGTTTTTTCTTTCATTCCTCCTTTGTCTCATCATCAACATCCAATCTGTCAATAAGTCCTATAGATTACTTATCTTTATCATTCATCCAGTCCTTGTTTCCACTGTCACTATCCTAGATTATGTTGGCATCATATCTTGTCTATACTATTGGAACAGCTTCTTAATCACATCCCTGCTTACATGCTTGAATACTCTCTCCTACAATATTTTTCATTCACACTTTGGCATTCTATAATGAAAAACTGATCACCATTTTCCATAAAGTCTTCATGGATTCTCATTGTTCTTAAGATGCAGGCAAAATTACTTTCAAGGGCAAAAAGTGCTTTATGACCTGACCTTTGCCTACCTCCACAGCTTCATCTGGCCCCACAGTAAAACTCAAATCCCCCTCTCCAGAAAGTCTGGACTTAAAAGGCACAATTTTTTGCCTCCAGCCTTTTGTGCTTGTTGTTCCTCTTGCCTGGCATCTTCTTCCCTCTGCTCCCTCTTCACCTAGCTTGCCCCTAATTATCCTTCAGGTGTATTACTTGTCACTTGCTCATCTAAACCTTCCCTCTTACTCCAGACTCGGTGAAAACAAACTGCTATGTTCCACAGCATCCTGTGCTTGCCCCTTAGCACTCAATGCTATTGGGAATATTTGTTTATAACTGTCTTCACTCTCAGATGGTAAACTCCATGCAGGAAAGGCCATGTCTGCCCTCATGACTGCAGCAGAGCTAGCACCTGGCAGAGTACTTGGATGTAGCCCATGTTTCATAAATATTTATTGGCTGTGCTTCAGGCCGAGACATGCATTCTTACAGCTTGAAAGGCAGCAAAAATCCTTTTAAGTTAGAATCACTACTCCTACTAAATCCTCCCAGAACAAGAACTCACTAGCCTCAACCATTTAGCACTAAATTTGACACTTTATTACAGAATTTATGGATGCAATTTTGTGCCTGTGGAAAACGTTAGGGTACCTCAGACACACTATCCTTTTCACTACTATAGATGATATAGATAATAGATATAGATATATGTATATAGATAGCTATTGATATGTATATAATCCCCTATTGGTTCTGTTTCTCTGGGGAACCCTGACTAATTCATCTCAGTGTGCCTCAAAACTGACAAAGCAGAGGAGAAGCATTAAGAGATGTTGGAAGCTTCTTCATTACAGACATAACTGAGTCCAACTGTTGGGAGTTTCACTCCCCTGATGCTGTTTGATCCAGCCACATTAACAGTTTTTTACACTTGGACATTACGTACTGGTATTATGGTGGGAAGAAACATCTAGGGAAAATCACACACTTGGTTTCTCAGAATTTGGCTTTCCTGGTAGATAACTTGGACCTGACTCTTGTGTCAAGGGCGTGACTGGGGACCACAAAGCAGAGACAGCATTTGCAGATGCTGCCACTGATGATGTACTCAGCCTGGGCTTGCATATAAAAATCACCTAGGGCAGTCCTTCTAAAATTTAATGTCCATGTGAATCACCTGGAAGTTCTGGGAAAACACTGATTCTGCCTGAGTAGTCCAGCTTCTATATTTTAATCTGCACCCAGTAAATGCCCATGCTGTGGTCCATGGATGACACAGTGAGTAGCAAGGACATATGATGCTCTTAAAAATAAATATTATTGGGCCCCCTCAGATAAATGTAACCACAGTCTCTGAGAGGAGACCTGTGCAAAATTTTTGAAAATTCTCAGGTGATTCTAAAACAAAGCAAGACTCAGAACTATTGCATTAATGCTTACCTCAAGAGTGTCATTATGTTGAAGTTATACAACCTTGAGGGCATCCATTACACAGTAAGTAATGTTTATGAATGCTACCATTAATAAAATGATTATAACTGGTGAACATTAATCAAAATATTTCTAGAATGTGGGGAAGTCTTGGGAGACTGAAAGGTGGAGAAGAAGAGGATTATCACACCTGAAAACTATCCTATGGAACATCATACAACCTGGGAAAACTAGACTGTCAAGTTAGAAGGACCCTAAGAGACCAGCTCATTCACTCTCTGCCCAACTTACCCAGTGTGTCTGAGGGTGACTCCGGGACTCTGGCCTGAGATTCTGTTCCCATTTATTCACTAAGGCTTGTTAAATAACAGCTTCTATAGTTTTCACCTGTGTCTGCAACATCCCTTCTCAAAATCCTATTCTACACATCCCTGGGCCTAGGGGACGCTGGATCCCAGATGAGTCTAGATCCTAGAGGAACTCATTAAAGACAAAGTAATTACCCAAGACCTCCCTAGGACAAATGCTCTCAGAGTCCTGGAGCAGTGACTGATTACAGTCACTTAGCACACCTGACTATAATTTGAGGCAAGATGGTGATGGAGAGAAGCTCAAGTATGGATGCTTAATCCCTGCTTGTTTAGGGAATGGACAGTAGCCCTGTGGGACTGGAGCCTACGTTTTGGGAGGTGAAGGAAGATGGTTGGAGAAGCCATAAAAACAAGCAGGGACCAGACTGTGAATATCCTAAAACATCTTAGGATTGTAGAAGGCATTATCCTGTGAGCAACAATAAGCCATTAGTGGCCCTTGATGGAGTGTCATGAAAGACATATATTTTGGAAAGATTCTCAGGGTGATAGAATCTCTTATGACAATCCAATTCCCTATAAACCTACCCCAGAGGAGAGAGAAACCTGCAGCTGACAAGGATTAGATCTCTATGACCCACCATAAGCAGCTATATGGAAAGGACAAGAATAAGAGACAAGATAAACACTCTCAGATCACGTTCAATTATTCCTCAAGCCAAGTAAAAAAAGAAATGCAGTTTGAATCCCACTGAAGTACTTCTAGCTCCTTAGCTCTCTAGGAAAACCTTAATAGCACCCCACCACCATCATCATCTCTCCTACTCTCCAAATGTCAGACTAACTCTTAGTCTCCAGGTCTTCCTTGTGTTGCAATTGGTCACAAGGCCAATAGCTAACATTTATAACTCCTGCTCTCACTATACATTCCACGTTCGCCCTGGCCATCATCCCAGCTTGATGGAGTTTTTGACACAGTGGTAATGCAAGCCTTAATCCCTAGGCATATGAATCCTCCTTGGTCTCGCCCTTATTGGGTTGTTATACTTTTCATTAACATTTATTACTGAACATGAAAATACTAAGTGGCACTTAAAGAATTCCCCAGAATTTCAGACATCGTCCTCTCTGCTCTACTCGGGTGGAGCAACACAAATGATGGGTTTTTTCCCTTGGTGATCAATATCACCACCCCAGGCAGAATGGCAACCCTGCTCTTTATATTATCAGTTCATATAAGAACTACAAAAAGTCCAAGTCATAGGCTCAACTTCCAATTCACTGAAACCATTGTTACATCTCCAGTAAAATTTCTCCTCCCTTGATAACCATATGACACCTCTTGCACACCAGTTTCAATTCTCTCGCCACAGCTGCAGTAACCAGCTCTGCCATAACTTCAACTAGCTGCAGTAAATGCAATGTGACAGTACCTCACCTCAGTTCTGCTCCACATGCTCCTTTCTTCCTACAGGGACTTCTCTGACTCCCCGAACAGGATGTCATGAGGAACTTTCTGGATACTCATACAAATATTTAGATGTATGACCCACTTTGACTGAATCATTGTAGAGAGTATGAGGTAGAGATGAAGGTTCATTTTTTTTTTGCATACAGAAATCCAATTTTTCAAGCACTGATTGTTGAAAAGACTATTCTCCACTGAATTGTCTTTACACCTTTGTCAATGATCAATGAACAATATGAGTGGATCTATTCCTGGACTCTATATGCTATTCTATGCTCTCTATACTGATCTATATTTCTATCTCTTCTCTAATACCACAATTTTCTGATTATTTTAACTTCATAGTAAGTCTGGAAACCAAGTAATGTGAGTTTTCCTACTTTGTTCCTTGTTTCCAATCAAATTTGGTCTTCTTAGTTTCTTTGCCTATACATATAAATTTTATTATCAGATTCTCAATTTGTACCAAAAGAAATCCTGTTGGAATTTTGATTGGAATTGTATCAAATCTCTAGATCAGTTTCAGAAGAGTCAACATCTTAAAAATATTTAGCCTTCCAATCCATGAACATGTTATATCTATCCATTGCCTTATTATCTGTGTGATTTCTTTATTTTTATTTTGTGTGTATGTCATAGCCTAAAGAGGCTTTTATTTATTTATTTTTTATTGAGATAACATTGGTTTATAACATTATATAAATTTCATTGGCTTATAACATAATATAAATTTATGTAAATTTACATCATTACATTTCATTTTCTGTGTACATTATATTATGTTGACCTCCCAAAGACTAATTACCATCCATCACCATACATACGTGCCTAATCATCCTTTTTGCCCGCCTCCCTCCTCCCTTTCCCTCTTGTGACTACCAATCCAATCTCTGTCTCTACGAGTTTGTTTGTTGTTGTTTTTATCTTCTATTTACAAGTGAGATCATACTGTATTTGACTTTCTCCCTCTGACATATTTCACTTAGCATAGTACCCTCAAGTTCCATCCATGTTGTCGCAAATGGCAAGATTTCATCTTTTTTATGGCTTAGTATTTCATCGTGTATATATACCACATCTTCTTTATCCATTCGTCCCTTGATGGGCACCTGGGTTGCTTCCAAGTCTTGGCTATTGCTAATAATGCTGCAATGAACTAGGGATGCATAAATCTTTATGCATGTGCGTTTTCATGTTCTTTGGATAAATACCCAGCAGTGGAATAGCAGGATCATATAGAACTATACTAAGAAGTCCTATTCTTAGCATTTTGAGGAATCTCCATACTGTTTTCCATAGTTGCTGCACCAGTTTGAACTCCCACCAGCAGTGTATGAGAGTTTCATTTTTGCCACATTCCCTCCAACACTTATTTCTTTTCCTGTTAATTATACCCATTCTGATGGGCGTGAGGTGATATCTCATTGAAGTTTTGATTTGCATTTCCCTAATAATTAGTGATGTTGAACATGTCTTCATGTGCCTGTTGGCCATCTGTATATCTCCTTTGGAAAAACGTCTGTTCAGATCTCTTGCCCATTTTTTAATTGGGTTGTTAGTGTTTTTGTTATTGAGATGTATGAGTTCTTTATATATTTTGGATACTAACCACTTATCAGACATATGGTTTGCAAATACCTTCTCCCAATTGTTAGTTGTCTTTTCGTTTTGTTGATCGTTTCCTTTGCTGTGCAGAAGCTTTTTAGTTTGATCCCATTTGTTTATTTTTTCTATTGTTTCCTTTGCCTGGTCAGACATGGTACTTGAAAACATGCTGCTAAGACCAGTGTTGAAGAGCGTGCTGCCTATGTTTTCTTCTAGAAATTTGGTGGTTTCAGGTCTTACATTCAAGTTGTTAATCCATTTTGAGTTAATTTTTGTGTACGGCAAAGGATAATGGTCTGCTTTCATTCTTTTGCATGTGGCTGTCCAGTTTTCCCAACAACATTTATTGGAGAGACTCTCCTTTCTCCATTGTATGTTCTTGGTTCCCTTGTCGAAAATTAGCTGTCCACAGATGTGTGAGTTTATTTCTGGGCTCTTGATTCTGTGCCGTTGATCTGTGTGTCTATTCTTGTGCCAGAACCAGGCTGTTTTGACTACTATAGCTTTGTAGTACATTTTGAAATCAGGGAGTGTGATACCTCCAGCTTTGTTATTTTTTCTTAGAATTCCTTTGGCTATTTGGAGTCTTTTGTTTTTCCATATAAATTTTAGGATTCTTTGTTCTATTTCTGTGAAAAATCTCGTTGGAACTTCATATCAAAGATTGCATTGAATCTGTAGATTGCTTTAGGAAATATGGACATTTTAACAAAAAATTGGAAGAGTTTGAGAAGGATAGGTATTAAGTCTTCTTTGAATGTTTGGTAGAATTCACCAGGGAAGCCATCTGATCCTGGACTTTTATTTTGGGGGAAGTTTTTGATTACTGTTTCGATCTCCCTACTGGTGATTGGTCTACTGAAATTCTCTATTTCTTCTTGATTCAGTTTTGGAAGGTCATATGATTCTAAGAATTTATCCATTTCTTCTAGATTATCCAATTTGTTGGTGTATAGCTTTTCAAAGTATTCTCTTAGAATCTTTTGCATTTATGAGGTGTCAATTGTAATTTCTCGTCTTTCATTTCTGATTTTATTTATTTGAGCTTTCTATTTTGGGGACATAGATATTTACAAGTGTTATATCCTCTTGTTGGATTTTTCCCTTTATCATTATGTAGTGCCCTTCTTTGTCTCTTGCTACAGTTGTTTTACACTCTATTTTGTCTGATATAAATATTGCTACCATACCTTTCTTTTCATGGTCATTTGCGTGGTGTATCTTTTTCCATCCCTTCACTTTCAGTTCGTGAGTGTCTTTAGGACTCAAGTTTGTCTCTTGTATGCAGCATATATATACGTCTTTTTTTTTTATACAATCAGCCACCCTGGGCCTTTTTTTTTTTTTTAATTTTTGGTACGGAAGATTGTCGCTAACATCTGTAACAATCTTCCTCTGTTTTGTATGTGGGATACCACCATGGTATGGCTTGATGAGCAGTGTGTAGGTCCATGTCTGGGATCTGAACCAGTGAACTCCAGGCCGCAGAAGTGGAGCATGTGAACTTAACCTCCAAACTATGCCTTTTGATTGGAGCAGTTAGTCCACTGACATTTAAAGTAGCTATTAATAAGAATGTACTTATGCCATTTTGTTACCTTTTTCTGGGCATTTTAGTAGTTCTTCTCTGTTCCTTTCTTCTTCTCTTGCTCTCTTCCCTTGTGGTTTGATGTCTTTCTTTAGTATTAGGTCTGGGTTCCTTTATCTTAATTTTTTGTGTATTTATTATAGGTTTCTGGTTTGCGATTACCATGAGGTTCATATATAATAACCTACATATACAGCAATCTACATTAAGTTGATGGTCTCTTAAGTTTGTGCTCTTGCTAAAAACTGTACTCTTTTACTTCCCTCCTCCTAAATTTTATATTTTTGATATCATATCTAACCTCTTTTTGATGCATGTGATCCATTACTCTCTTATCATGGAAATAGATAATTTTAGTACTTTTGTGTTTTGATCTTCATATTAGCTTCATAGGTGGTTGGTCTGCTACCTTTACTGTATATTTACCTTTGCCAGTGATTTTATTGTTTTTTGATAATTTTCTTATTCCTCTTTGTGGTCTTTTCTTTTCCACTTAAATAAGTCCCTTTAACACTTCTTGTAAGGCTGGTTTCTTGGTGACAAACTCCTTTAGTTTTTGCTTGTCTGGAAAACTTTTATCTCTCCTTCCATTTTGAATGATAACCTTGCCCAGTATTCTTGGCTGTAGGTTTTTTCCTTTCAGCAATTTAATTATATCATGGCACTACCTTCTAGTGTGTAAGGTTTCTGCTGAGAAGTCAGCTGATAGCCTTACAGGATTTCCTTTGTATGTAACTTGCTGCAGTTCTCTTGTTTTTAGGATTCTCTCTTTACCTTTAATTCTTGACATTTTAATTATAATGTGTCATGGTGTGGGCCTCTTTGGGTTTATCTTGTTTGGTGCTCTCTGTGCTTCCTGTACCTGGATGTCTGTTTCCTTCCTTAAGTTAGGAAAGTTTTCGGCTATTATTTCATCAGGTAGATTCTCTGCCTCTTTGTCTGTATCTTCTCCTTCTGGGTTGCCTATAATATAGATGTTAGTGCACTTGATGTTATCCCAGAGACCCCTTAGACTGTCCTCATTCTTTTTAACTCTTTTTTCTTTTATCTGTTCAGCTTGGGTGATTTCCTCTAGTCTTTCATCCAGCTTGCTGATCTGTTCTTCTGCATCATCTACTCTGCTATTGAGTCCCTCTAGTGAATTTTTCGTTTTCATTATTGTATTCTTCATTTCTGATTAGTTCCTTTTTATATTTTCCCATTCTTTGTTGAAGTCCTCTCTGAGATCATCCACTCTTCTCCCAAAATCAGTGAGCATTTTTATGGCTATTTGTTTGTATTCTTTATCAGGTAGATTATTTATCTCTGTTTCATCAGTTCTTTTTTCTGAGGATTTGTTCTGTTCCCTTATTTGGAATGTACTCCTTTGTCTCCTCATTTTGCCTCTTTCTCTGTGCTTATATCTATGTATTAGGCAAATCAGCTAAATCTCCTGATCTTGAAGACGTAGCCTTATGTAAGAGATGCCTTATGAGGCCCAGCAATGTGCTTCCCTCTCGTCACTAGTTCCAAATGTTCCAGGAGCATCTCCTGTGTGGGTTATGTGTATCCTTATGTTGTGGCAAGGTTGCTCTTGCTGGAGGTGCCAAGGGAGCTGGGCTGTCACCCTGGCCAGTGGTTGTAATGCTCAGCTGTGTGTGGCTTCTATGGTCCCTTCAGTCACTTTATCAGGCATGGGGAGCCCCAGCACAGTTGGCTGCAAGGTCTAATAGCACTTTCCTGTTGCAGTTTTTCTGTTAAGTGAGTAGGTTATGATTTCTTTAATCAGTGTTGTGTGATTTTTTAAGATATATATCTTGCATATATTGTGTAAGATTTGTATATAATGATTTAATGGTTTGGTGCTATTGTAAATGGTACTTAAATGTGTTTTGTAACTTTCCACATATTAATTGATAGTTGATGTAAATATAATTTTAATGTATTCATGTTATTTATACATATACACAACTTTTTACTATATTTATTTTCTATCCTATGACCTTACTAAACTCACTTATTAATTCTAGAACTTTTTTAATGTTCTTTGGATTTTATACATAGACAATTATGTTGCCTAATAATAGAGATGGTTTAATTTCTTACTTTCCAACCTGTAAACTTTTTATTTATTTTTCTTGCCCTTTTTCACTGCCTAGGACTTCCAGTACAATGTTGAATAAAAGTGCTGACAATAAACAATTTTACTTTGTTGAGCTTAGGGAGACAGCATTCAATCTTTCTCCATTATGATGTTAGCTACAGTTTTCTAAAAGTTGCTCTTCCATCAGGTTGAGGAAGTTTCATTCCATTCCCTGTTTGCTGAGAGTTTTAATCACAAATTGGTTAAATTAATGTTGAATTTTTTTGTCAAAGAACTTTTTTGCGCCTATGGAGATGATTTTTTTTCCAGATAAAATTCCCTTTTTAAAAGCAAAGGACCACTTGATAGCAATGTGACACACGATCCAAAGAACTGAAATTTGGAATATAGCTTTAATTAAATAGTTTCTTTAAGGTTTCACACCATGGTGGAGATTTCTTTAGCATATGGGTTTTTCCTTTAGTTCTTGATATGATCATTTAGATTGATCAATTTTTGAATGTTGAAACAGCTTCTGATTCCCAGATAAATTCCACTTGATAGTGATGTATTATGTTTTTCATATATTGTTACATTCTATTTGTTTGTATGTTTGATTTTTAGTGTCTATGTTCATGAAGAATATTGGTTTATAGTTTTCTTGTAATGTCTTTACATGGTGTTTGTACCAGGAACTCATTAAAGAAGTTGATAAGTAGTTCCTCATCTCTTATATTCTGGACAAGTTTGCACAGAATTAGTATTACAGGCATACCTCAGGGATAGCACGGGTTTAGTTCCAGACCACCACAATAAAGTGAATATTGCAATAAAGCGAGTCACACAATTTTTTCATTTTCCAGTGCATGAAAAGTTATGTTTACACTATACTGTAGTCAATGAAGTGTGGGATAGCATTATGTCTAAAAAAATATACATATCTTAATTTAAAAAGACTTTATTGCTTAAAAAAATGCTAACCATCATCTAAGTCTTCAGTAAGATGTAATCTTTTTGCTGCTAGAGGGTCTTACCTCGATGTTGATGGCTGCTGACTGGTTAGGGTGGTGATTGCTGAAGGCTGGGGTGGCTATGAATACCTCTCAAAATAAGACAACAGTGAAGTTTGCCATATTGATTGACCCTTCCTTTCATGAATGATTTCTCTGTGGCATGTGATGCTGTTGGATAGCATTTTACCCACAGTAGAACTTCTTTCAAAATTGGAGTCAATCCTCTCAAACCCTGCCACTGCTTTATCAACTAAGTTTATGTAATATTCTAAATCCTTTGTTGTCGTTTCAACAGTCTTCACAGCATCTTCACCAGGAGTAGATTTCATCTCAAGAAGCCACTTTCTTTGCCCATCTGTAAGAATCTTTGCCTCATCCATTAAAGTTTTATCATGAGATTGCAGCAATTAATTCACATCTTCAGGCTACACATCTAATTCTAGTTCTCTTACTATTTCCACCAAATCTGGGGTTACTTCCTCCACTGAAGTCTTGAACCCCTCAAAGTCATCTATCAGGGTTGGAATCAACTTCTTCCAAACTTCTGTTAATGTTGATATTTTAACTTCTTCCTATGAATCACAAATGTACTTAATGGCACCCAGAATGATGAATCTTTTCTAGAAGGTTTTCAATTTACTTTGCCCAGATCAATCAGAGGAATCACTATCTACAGCAGCTATATCCTTATGAAATGCATTTCTTAAATAATAAGACTTGAAAGTCAAAATTACTTTTTGTTCCATGGGCTGCAGAATAAATGTTGTTAACAGGCATGAAAACAATATTAATCTCATTGTACATTCTCCATTAGAGCTCTTGGGTGACCAGGTACATTGTCAATAAGCAGTTTCTTTGGAAAAGAATCTTTTTTTCTGAGCAGTAGGTCTCAACAGTGGGCTTAAAATATTCAGTAAACCACATCGTAAACAGATGTGCTGTCATACAGGCTTTGTTGTTTCATTTACAGAGCATAGGCAGAGTAGATTTATTGCAATTCTTAAGGGCCCTAGGATTTTCAAAATAGTAAATGAGCATTGGCTTCAACTTAAAGTCACCAGCTGCATTTGTGCCTAACAAGAGAGTCTGGCTGTCCTTTGAGGCTTTGAAGACAGGCATTGACTTCTCTCTAGCTATGAAAGTCCTAGATGGTCTTCTTATAAGACTATTTCACCTACTTTGAAAATCTGATGTTTAGCATAGCTACCTTCATTAATTATCTTAGTTAGATCTTAATAACTTGCTGCAGCTTCTACATCAGCACTTGCCGCTTCATCTTGCACTTTTATGTCATGGAGATGGCTTCTTTCCTTAAACTTCATAAACCAACCTCTGCTAGCTTCAAACTTTTCTTCTGCAGCTTCCTCACCTCTCTCAGCCTTCACAGAATTAAAGAGAGTTAGAGATTTGCTCTGGATTAGGCTTTGGCTTAAGAGAATGTTGAGACTGATTACTTCTATCCAGACCACTAAAACTTTCTCCATATCAGCAATATGGCTGTTTCACATTCTTATCATTTGTATGCTCACTGGAGTAGCACATTTAATTTCCTTCAAGAACTTTTCTTTGTATTCACAACTTGGCTAACTGTTTGGTGCAAGAGGCCTAGCTTTCAGCCTATCTAGACTTCAACATGCCCTCCTCACTCAGCTTAATCATTTCTAGCTTTTGATTTAAAGTGAGAGATATGTGACTCTTCCTTGAACTTGAACACTTAGAGGCCACTGTAGTGTTATTAATTACCCTAATTTCAACACTTTTGTGTCTCAGGGAATAGAGAGGCCCAAGGAGAAGGACAGAGATGGGAGAATGGCTGGTTAGTGTAGTCAGAATACACGACATTTATTGATTAAGTTCCCCATCATATGGGCACAGTTCATGGTGCCCAAAAACAATGACAATAGTAACATCAAAGATCGCTGATCACAGATCACCATAACAAATATAACAATAATGAAAAACTTGAAATACTGCAAAATTTACCAAAATGTGACACAGAGAAATGAAGTGAGCAAATGCTGTTTGAAAAATGTTGCTGATAGACTTGTTTGGTGCAGGGTTACCACAAATCTTCAATGTATAAAAAATGCAATATCTAAAAGTACAATAAAGTGAAGTGCAATAAAATGAGGTATGTGTGTATTTCTTCCTTAACTGCTTCATATAATTAACCAGTAAAGCCATCTGGTCCTGGAGTTTTCTTTGTCAGAGAGGTCTTAGCTACAAATTCAATTTCTTTAATAGAAATGACTATTGAAGTTATCTATTCTTTGTGAGTGAGCTTTGGAAATTGTGTTTTTCAACAAGTTTATCCATTTCATCTAACTTGTAGCATTTATGGGCATATAATTGTTCATATGATTCCATTATTATTCTTCTAATGTCTGTAGGAGTTTGTAGTGATATTCTTTATTTCTTTCCTGATATTTATATTTTGTGTTTTTCTTTTTTCTCCTCTTATTCATTTGGACTAAAAGTTTATCTATTCTATTTAGCTTTTCAAAGAACTAACTGTTGGTTTCAATGATTTTTATGCTTCATTTTTCTGTTCTCAATTTCACTGATTTCTGCTCTTTGTGTTATTTCTTTTCTTTCTTTTGCTTTAATTTGTTCTTCTTTTCCTATGTACTTATGTTGGAAGTTTAGATCACTGATTTGAGACTGCTCATTGATTAGTTCTTTTGTAATATAAGCATTTGATGCTATGTATTTTCCTTTCAGTACTGCTTTAGCTGCATCCTACTAATTTTGAAATGCTATCTTTTCATTTTAATTCAAAATATTTTATAATTTTCTTTATGACTTCCTATTTGACCCATGGGTTATTTAGAAATGTGCTGCTTATTTTCCAAATATTTGAGATATGGCGACTTTGTACCAAGTATAAAAATCATTTCCAGGCACACTGTGGATCTAAATGCAAAAGAATATTACAATATAACAGAACAATAAAGCTTCTAAAAGATAATATAGAATATCACCAGAACTTTTGAGGAAGAAAAGATTTCATTACAAGTAATAAAAAGCACTGACTATAAAGGGAAACGTTGCTATAAAAGACTACATTTAATTTTTTTTAATTCTGCAATCAAAAGATACCATAAGAGTGAAAAATCTTGCAAGTCACAAATTATAAGAAGATATTTGCAACACATATAACATACATAATAGTCTAGGATAGTTTAAAGTTATTGTATCCAGAATAAAGAACGCCTACAAGTCAATAAGAAAAAAATTTAATAGGAAAATGAACAAGGGGCTAAAGCAGACATTTTATAAAAGAGGATATCTGAATGACCAGTAAATACAAAAAGAGGCTCAATCTCATTAGATACCAGAGAAATACAAAAAATGAGATACCACTACACATTCACCAGAATAACTAAAATAAAAAAAAATACTGTCAATATTAGTGTTGGTAAGGATGTGAAGAAACTAGAATTCTCATATTCTTCTCGGAGATGTGCAATTTGGTGTGATTGCTTTGGAAATATCTTTGGTAATGTCTACTATATTAGAATGCAGGCCTACTCTATGACCCAGAAATTTTACTCCTAGGTATTTATCCAATAGAAAGGTATACATATACAAAAATATTCATAGTAACATTATCTGTAATAGCTACTCAGAAATCAAAAGGAACATACTACCAACACATACAACTATATGGATGAATCTCAAAACATCATGCTGAGCAAAAAGAACACCAAAAAATACAAAAGAGTACATACTATATGATTCCCATTTATTTAAATTTCAAAACCAGGAAATCTAATCTATTATTTAGGGACAGAAATCAGATCAGTATACAACTGGATCAGAGGATGACTGATTGCAAAGGATCACAAGGGAACTGTGGGCTGACTGAAACCTAGATTTGGACTGGAATTGAGGTCATCTGAGCACTTACATTTGTCAAAACTCATTGAACTATCCACTTAAAAGGGGTGCATTTTATTGTATGTAAACTATATTTCAATAAAAATTTTCAGTGGCTGGCCCAGTGGCGTAGTGGTTAAGTTTGCACACTCCACTTCAGTGGCCCAGGGTTCACAGGTTCAGATCCTGTGGACCTAGCACCACTTATCAAGCCACACTACGATGCATCCCACATAAAACAGAGAAAGATTTGCACAGATGTTAGCTCAGTGATGATCTTCCTTAAGCAGAGAGAGGAAGATTGGCAACAGATGTTAGCTGAGGGCCAATCTTCCTCACAAAAAATATTATTTTCAGAATACATGAGATTCAGAGCAAGGAAAGTTATCAGAGATAAAGAGAGGCGTTACAGAGTGATAAAGGGCTCAGTTCTCTAAGAGGCTATAGCAATCCTTAACATGTATGCACCCAACAACCAAGCATGTAATATGTGAGGCAAAAACTGCAAGAAGAAATAGGTGAATCTACTATTAGAGTTGGAGACTTCGACACCCCTCTCTCAGAAATGGACAGATCCAGTAGGCAGAAAATCAGTAAGAACATAGTTGAACTCAACACCACCATCAATCAACTGGGTATAATGGACATCTATGGACTACTTCATCCAACAACAGTGGAATATACACTCTTTTCAGGTTCACATAGAATATTCACCAAGGCACACCACATTCTAGGACACAAACACACCTTAACAAATTTAAAAGAATAGACATCATACAATGTCTGCTGTCAGGCCACAGTGGAATTAAACCAGAAATAAATAACAGAAAGATACCTAGAAAATCCAAAAATGTTTGGCAATTAAACACACACTTCTAAATAACACATAGGTCAAAGAAGATATCTCAAGGGAAATTTCTTAATATTTTGAACTAAATTAAAACACAATTTATCAAAAGCAGTGCCTGAAGGAAATTTATAGTGCTGAATGTATATGTTAGAAAAGAAGAAAGATCTAAAATCAATGATCTAAGTTTCACCTTAGGAAACTAGAAAACGAAGAGCAAATTAAATCCAAAGCAAGGAGAAGAAAATAAATAATAAAAATAAGAGCAGAAATCAATGAAATTGAAAAGAGAAAATCAGTAGAAAAAAATCAATGAAATAAAACCTAGTTCTTTGAAGAGAGCAATAAAATTAATACACCTCTAGTCAAGCTAACTAAGAAAAAAAGAGACAGGACACAAATCACTAATATCAGAAATGAAAGAAGGGACATCACTACAGATCTTATGAATATTAAAAGGATAATAAAAGAATACTATGAACAACTGTATGACCACAAATTTTATAAGCTAGATGAAATAGATCTTGAAATATCTTGAATATTTTGAAAGATCTTTTGAATATCTTAAAAGACACAATCTGCCAAAATTCATACAAAAAGAAATAGACAATCTCAATAAGTCTATATATGTTTTTTACTGAGTCAATATTAATAAACTCCCAAAACAGAGTATCAGGCCCAGATGGGTTTGCCTGTAAATTCTACCAAAAACTTAAGGAAGAAATTATACCAATTTTCCACATTAAGGACACACATAGGCTCAAGTCAAGGGATGGAAAAAATATTCCATTCAAGTGGAAACCAAAAAGAGAGCAAGAGAAGCTATACTTATATCAGACAAAATAGAATTCAAACCAAAAACAGTAACAATAGACAAAAAAAGCCATTACATAATGATAAAAGGGTCAATTCATCAAGAAGATATAACAAATCATAAATATATATGCACTCATCTTTGGAGTACCTAAATATATTAAGCAAATACTAACAGATCTGAAGGGAGAAACAGACAACAGTATAATAATAGTAGGGGACTTCAATACTTCACTTCCAACAATGGATAGATCACCCAGTCACAAATCAACAAAGAAACATCATACTTGAACCATACTTTAGACCAAATGGACCTAACAGACTTATAAAGAACAATCCATCCAACAACAGCAGAATACACATCTTCTCAAGTGCACGTGGAACACTGTCCAGGATAGATCATAAAATGGGCCACAAAAGAAGTCTTAGCAAATTTAAGATTGAAATTATACCAAGTATCATTTCTGACCACAACGGTATGAAACTAGAAGTCAATAACAGGAGGGAAGCTGGAAAATTCACAAATATGAAATTAAACAACACATTCCTGAACAACCAATGGGTCAAGGAATTAATCAAAAGGGAAATCAGTATATATCTTGAAACAAACAAAATAGAAACACAACATGCCAAAACCTATGGGATGCTGCAAAAGCAATTCTAAGGGTTAAGTTTATAGTGATAAACACCTATATTAAAAAAAAAAAAAGAAAGATCTCAAGTAAAAAACCTAACTTTACACCTCAGGAAAGAAGAAAAGGAACAAACTAAACCCAAAGTTAGCACAAGGAATGAAATAGCAAAGATCAGAGCAGAAATAAATGAGATATAAACCAGAAAAACAACAGCAAAGACCAATGAAACTATAAGCTGGTTCTTCCAAAAGATAAACAAAATTGCCAAACCCTTAGTTAGATTTAAAAAAAAGAGAGAGAGAGAGAAAACTCAAAAACTAAAATCAGGAATAAAAAAGGAGACATTACAACTACCACTACAGAAATATAAAGGATCATAAGAGACTACTAGGAACAATCATATACCAACAAATTGGAAAACCTAGAAGAAATGGTTAACTTACTAGAAACATACAACGTACCAAGGCTGAATTATGAAGAAATAGAAAATCAAAACAAATCAATAAAGAGGAAAGAGATTGAGTCAGCAATCAAAACCTCCCAATGAAGAAAAGACAAGAACCAGATGGTTTCATTGATGAATTCTACCAAAAATTTAAAGAATTAATGCCAATCCTTCTCAAACTCTTCCAAAAAATTGAAGAGGAGGAAGCACTCCGAAACTCATTTTATGAGGTCAGCATTACCCTGATACCAAAGCCAGATAAGGACACTACAAGAAAGAAAACTACAGACCAATATCCCTGGTGAATATAGATGCACAATTCTCAACACAATATTAGCAAACTGAATTCAACAGAAAATTTAAAGAATCATACAACATGATCAAGTGGAAATAAACCCTTGGGTTATTCTTTCTGATGCTACAGCAAACTAAAGCTTATGCACAGCAAGGAAAACAACCAACGGAGTGAAAAGTCATCCTTTGGGGGGAGAAAATATTTCCAAACCATCATTCTGATAAGGAGTTAATATCCAAAATATGTTAGAATCTCCTACAACTCAAAAACTAAAAAAAAAAAAGTAACCCAGTTAAAAACCAGGCAGAGGACTTAAATAGACATTTCTCCAAAGAAGACATACAAATGGCCACGAGGTACATTAAAAGGTGCTCAAAATCACTAATCATCAGGGAAACACAGATCAAAACCACAATGGGATATCATCTCACACCTGTTAGGATGGATAGTGTCAAAAAAAAGATAAGTGTTGGAGAGGATATGGAAAAACTGGAACCATTATATACCGTTGGCTATATATGCAAAGGAAATAGGACCTCGAAGAGGTTTCTGCATCCCCATGTTCATTGCAGCATTATTCACAATAGCCAATATATGGAAACAACTCAAATGTCCATCAAAAAATGAATAGATAAAGAAAATGTGCTATGTATGTACAAAAGAATATGATTCGGCAAAACAAGAAGGTAATCGTGCCATTTGTGAGAACATGGATGAGCCTAGAGGACTTTACGTTAAATGAAATAACCCAGTCATAAGTGGACAGATACTGCATGATTCCACTTATATGAGGTATCTAAAATAGTAGTCAAACTCATAGATAGAGAGAATAGACTGGTGGTTGTCAGAGGCAGCAGGGAAATGGAAAATGAGAATTGTTTTTCAATGGGTGTAAAGTTTCTGTTATGCAAGATGAGTAAGTACTAAAGCTCTGCTGTACAATATAGTACCTACAATTAATAATATGGCATTGTGTACTCTAAAATATGTTAAGAGGATAGATCTCATGGTTAATGCTTCTACAAAAAAAAAGAAAACAAAAACCATCAAAGAACACAAGGAAATTCTTGGAGCTGATGAATATGTTTAGTACATTGGTTGTAGTGAAGGTATCATGGGTGTATGTATATGTCCAAACTCAAGATGGATACATTAAATGTATATGACTTTTATAAATTACACTTCAATAAAGCTTAAAAAACCAAATGGAATAGAAAACAAAGAGCAGATATGGGAGAAATATGAAGAGTTCAATTTTTTGTATGTAAAGACTGAAGTTCTCAAAGAACATCAAGTGGAGGTGCCAACTATGAAATTGAAAATAAAAACAGAGAACTGGAGAAGGGTCTAGACTGCAGATAGAGATGTGGAGGTAAGCATAAATATGAGAGGATTAAAGTGATGGGTTTAGATGCCATCCCTTAGAGGAGAGAATAAGAAAACAAATGAACCAATGTTGAAAATCTAGACGATGTCATATGTAGAGCTAAGCTTGAAAAATCAATGGCTACACCCTTTATTTCTGAGGTAGGAGGAAATGAGAAGAAGAAACCCTAAAATCAGATAGTCTGAGATCTTAAGCTCAGTACTGACCCACTCCTGGACCTTGGCAAGTCATGAAAGTTCACATTTTTTAATCTTTAAAATGGCAATTAGATTCCTCTGTGGAAACATTATAAGAGTAGAATAATATTATAGATTTAAAATTTGTTGTTAAATTCCAAAATACTAAGCAGGAGAGAGACATCTTTAAAGAGTGAAGTTCTTAACTCTGGCTTCCTTCCCCATACCTGAGGGAATAACTTTTAGGGCCCTAGCTAGAAGCTACCTCCATGCAAAGACAAACTAAACCATTGTAGAAATGGAAATAGAAAGTTCACTTGAGGTTCAGATCAGGTCAAAAAGATAATGCACACATGAAAATAAATCAGAAGAAAAAAGGCTAAGAGACAGAATGCTGTGAAGAGAAGAGGCAAGTAAAAATCTGTAGTCAACAATAAAATGTCCAGTTTAGCAGAGGTAAGCAGGAAAGTGAGATGTTTCAGTTTTAGTCAGTATGGACCTGGGAGGACGAAGTATTATTTAAAGCAGAGTTTGGGTTTAAAAAATAATAATAACACGTGATAAATTAGTTTTTCAACAACTGGAGACAGAGATTAATTGAAAGTTTTTAAATGATGCTTCTTCAGGGTCACCCAGGAAAAATAGAGGAAGGCCTTGCTAAACAGGTCACTGAGGTCCCCTTTCCAAGTTCAACAACATACCTTCACTTCATCTCTTTTACTTATTGGACAATTATTTAGTATGTCATTTTAACAGAAAGTTGCATGGTGAAAAAAATGTCTGGGTGAATATCCCAATATTAATATCAATCTATCTACAGGATAATATTATGTAAAAATCCCAAGCTTTACCATCATAGAGAGAAGAGAATTTTCTTTCTGTAAAAGACTCTTCCCAGGGCTCTCTTCATGTCTCTGTTCCTCAGGCTGTAGATGAAGGGGTTCAACATGGGGGTCACCACAGTGTACATCATAGCCATGGCAATCTCCTTAACAGTAGAATTACTACTTGACGGACATAAATAGAGACCAATAACTGTCCCATAGAACAATGACACCACAGAGATGTGGGAACCACAGGTAGAGAACGCCTTGCGGATGCCCCTCGCAGAAGGGACCTTGAGGATGGAGGAGACAATTTGTGCATAGGACAAGATGATGAGTAGAAATGGGATGACGAGAATGAATCCTCCCATGATAAATATCACCAACTCATTGACTCGGGTGTCAGAGCAGGACAGCTTCAGCAGAGCAGACATATCACAGAAAAAGTGGGGGATCATGTTGTCCCCACAAAAACATAATCTGGCCATGAGCAGGGTGTGTAACATGGCATGGAATGTGGTCAGCACCCAGGACAGCACCACCAGGGAGAGACAGAGCTTGGGGCTCATGATGGTGCTGTAGCGCAGGGGGAAGCAGATGGCCACATAGCGGTCATGGGCCATGGCCACAAGAAGGAAGCTCTCCAGGTCTGCAAAAAACAGGAAGAAGTACATTTGGGTCAGGCAGCCAGCATAGGGAATGGATGGTTCTTGGCTCTGCATGTTCTGCAACAACTTGGGAATGGTCACAGAAGAGAAGCAGATATCAGAGAAGGACAAATTGCTGAGAAACAAATACATGGGTGTGTGAAGGTGGGAATCCAGTCGAATGAGGAAAATTATGAGGAGGTTCCCCAGGATGGTGGTAACATACATGACCAGGAACAGAGCATAGAACAGGTTTTGCTGCTCTGGCTCAATCTGCAGACCCAGGAGGAGGAAGTCTGAGACGACGGTTTGATTTCTTCCTGTCATGATTTGTGTCTAGTATCTTTAGGAGAAAATAACAGTGTCCATTAAAAATCTGAATAAAAATGAACATATTTCTATGATACATGGACTGTTAGTTGTTCCACGGTAATTATTTTCACCTTCATTATCAGTAATAACACTCTCTATAACCAGGAATATAACACATCACTAAATCCAAGCCACTTTTCAGACTTGTTTTCTTCATTTCTCATTAATTAGCAGGTAACGATATTGACTCTTCCCTCCCTTCTAAGACAGTCTCATCTCTTATCTTCTGTGTGATCACACAGGTTCTCCTGATACTTCACTGGCCGCTCATCCTCAGTAACTGTGATTGGTTTGTTCTCTAACATTATCTTATATATTGGTGTTTCCTTGGGCTTTTTCCTAAACACTGTTCTCTTATAATTCTACATATTCAGTCCTGAAAGAGCTCGCCTATTCCTATGGCATCAATTACCATCTAAATCTCATGGGTAAACTTCTATCACCTTTGGAACCATATAATCAATTGCTTAATGATTATCTCCCCATGGACTATCACAAGCATCTTCAGCTCAAAGCATCCCAAGGGAAACTCATGATTTCACCCTGCACTTCTCCGAATCCACTCCTCCAAATGTCCCATATCTCAGTAAAAGAAATCCAGGCTCAAGTCATAAACCTAAGAGTTTTCTTCCATTCCCTCCTTTCTGTCACTACCAACATCCAATCTATTAAGTCCTATAGTTCTGTCATTTAATTCTCTTTCTCGTTCATCCACTCCTATCCCAACTCTCACTACCTTGGGCCAGGCTAACATCATAACTTGTCTGTACTATTGGAACAGCTTCTTAATTTATCTCCTTGCTTCCATGCTCACCCTCATTCAATCTCTTCACCCTGTGGCATTCTAAGATGAAAATCTGATCATCATTCTCCTTAAAGTCCTCATGGATCTTCACAGCTTTTAAGGTAAGGCAAGACTGCTTTCAAGGGCACAAAAGGTGCTTCATAATCTGACCCTTTTCTACCTCCACAGCTTCATCTTGTCCCATAATAACACACACATTCCACTCTCCATCAATGCTAGACTTGAAAGACACAATTTCTTGCCTCCAACCTTTCACACTTGCTGGTCCTCTTGCGTAGTGTGGGGACCTGGAATTGGTCACCCCAAGATATGTCTCTTTGGCATCAGGATTATTTGAGGCTGATTGCTTTTGATAAACTGGGACAGGGAAGGAGGAATGGAACTTGCCCTTTGTTAGGACACATTTACATTTGTAAGGTAAATCTCTATCTGTAAAAGGTGCCTCCCTTTCTGTACCAGGAAGAAGAAAGGAGATGACCTTCTCTCTAAAAACTCTTAATCAATACCAAAGGCAAGGACTTAAATCTGCATTTGTTTATTGTGCTAGTCTGGTAACCTCCTGTAACTGACTTCCCTCCCCCTCCCAACGTTGGAATCTCCTTAAAGATTAAGCATCTTTCTTTAGGCTGGGAACCGATTGCGGCGCTCATCTGTGACACCACCACCGCCCCCCCCCCCCCCCCGAGGCAACACCCCTGCCCCCCCCCAGTGTTCACTGGGACAGCAGACCTATCTGTCATTTCCATCGAGTTCTGTGCTGACAGAGCGGCCTCGTGACTACTGTAAAAGGGACATTTCAATCACATGTGAAACACCCTGTTTGGGGGTATATAACCACTATGTGTACCCCACTTCTTCGGTGCCCTTTCTTCCTTCGGGAAGAAAGGCCCCGGGCCATGGTTCCTCATAAAGCTTTGTTTAATTTTCTCTTGCTATTCTGTCTCATGTGAATTTAATTCGTTCTCCAGCTAGACGAACCCCCATTTGGGGAGAGGAAATGTCCTCCTCCCCTACAGTAGCATCTTCTTCCTTCTGCTCCCTCTTCACCTGACTTGCCCCTACTTATCCTTCAGGTATATTACATGTCACTTATTCAGCTAAACCTTCCCTTTTATCCCAGACCAAGTAAGAACACGCTTCTATGTTCCCACAGCATCCTGTGCTTGTCCCATAACACTCAATGCCCAGGAGATTATTTGTTTATAGCTGTCTTTCCTACCAGATTGTAAACTCCATGCAGGAAAGGTTCTGTCTGCCTCATGACTACAGCAGTGCCAGCACCTGGCACAGTACCCGGATGTAGCCGATGTTTCATAAATATTTCCTGGATGTGCTTCAGGCTGAGACACACATTCATCCAACTTTAAATACAGAAAACTCCTGTTAAGTCAGAATATCTACTGCTATCAAATCCTCACAGAACAAGAACTCATTAGTTTTTGACACTTTATTACAGAATTCCCAGATGTAACCTCAGACTTATGGAAAATACTAGACTACCTCAACCACACTACTCTTTATCCTAAACAGACAACCCAGTATACACAGCTACACTGTCACTTTTTCCTTGTTGATATCCATAGGATTCAGTGATATTACTCCAAAAAAATTAATCTGATGGGGAGGTTTAGTAATTTGGGGAGAAAAGGAAAAAAATAGAGATAATTACTACCCTTGAGACCTTGCTCCAGTTCTTCTCCAGATATTCATACCTCAAAGTGTGCCTCAGGGCTGACTAAGAAAGCTAAGGAGGAGCATTAAGGGATACGGGAAGTTCCTTCTCTAAAGAAACATAACCTAGTTCATCTGCTGGGATTTTCACCCTGCTGATGCTGTTTAATTGAGCCACATTCCTAATTTTCAACATGTTGGCATAATGTGCTGGTGTTGCAGTAGAGAAAAGCATCAAGTGAAGTTTCATATGCCTAATTTCTCAGAATTTTTCTCCTCTGGGAAACTAGTGGGCCTCATCTCTGGTGTCAACGGTCTCATTAGGAATCACAAACCAGAAAGCCGGCACTTGCAGATGCTGCCACTGATCAAGCATATGAGCGTCAGCTGCTCCTTTAATGATGCCCTCCCCCCACCCCCCATCTTCACCTGGTGGAATCAGTAGTTCTCAGTCTGGACTGCAAATGAGAATCACAAAGGGCAGTGCTTCTAAAAGTTTAATTTACATGTGAACTACCTAAGGGCCCTGTTAAATGCTGATTTTGATTTAGTAGGTCTGTGTGGTGCCTAAAATTACGCATTTTATAAGCACAGATTTTACATTTGGCGATGCTGGTTTGTGGACCATACTTTGAGCTACACATTTTTAAAATACAGATTACTGCACCCTCCCCCAATAAGTGTAATCAGAATCTCTGAGGAGGGCTAGCCTCTCAAAGCATTTTAAAGTTCTTTGTGTAATTCAAATACATAGTCAAGGGTTAAGAACCTCTACATTAAATGCCTGTCTCACACAGATGTCTTGTGTTGAAATGATACAATTTTATGAGATTCATTACAAAGTAATATTTATGAATGCTATCCTTAATAAAAAGATTAATACAACTGGTGAACATCAGTCAAAATATTTCTATAATGTGGAAAAATCTTGGAAGGCTGAGAGATGGAGAAGAAGAGGGTTATCATATGTGAAAAACCATCCTGCAGAACATCATACAAACTGGTAATCAAGATCCTCACGTTGGAAGGACCATAACGGACCAGCTCATTCACCCTCTGCCCAACTTACCCAGTGTGCCTGAGGGTGACTCCAGGAGCCTGACCTGAGATTCTGCTCCCCTTTATTCACTAAGGCATGTGAAGTAACAGCCTCTGTTGTTATCACCTGTGTCTGCAACATCCCTTCTCACATCTCCCACCCTACACATCCCTGGGCCAAAGGGGCCCTGGATCCCAGAGGAGTCCGGATCCTGGAGGAACTCATTAAAGATGAAATAATTACCCAGGACCTCTCTAGGACAAATGCTCTGAGACTCCTGGAGCAGTGATTGATTACAGTCACTGAACACACTTGACTATAGTTTGGGGGAAGATGGGTATGGAGAGCAGCACATGCATGGATGCTTAATCACTGCCTGTTTAGGTAATGGACAGTAGTCCTGTGGGGTTGGAGCCTACATTTTTGAAGATGAAGGAAGATGGTTGGAGAAGCCATAAAAACAAGCAGGGACCAGACTGTGAATATCCTAAAATATCTTAGAATGTGGGAGTTTAGGCGTTATCCTATGGGCAAAAAGAAGCCATCAGAGGTCTTTGAGCAGAGTACCACCATGAAAGGCATATATTTTGGAAAGATTCCCAGGGTGGAATAATCTCACTACAACCCAATTCCCCATAAAAATACCTCAGAGGAGAGAGACACCTGCTGTTAACAAGGATTAAACTACTATGCTCAACCATACGCAGATTTATGGAAAGGATAATAAAAGATAAACTCTCCTACATCAGATTCATCTCTTCCTCAGGCCTACATAGAAAAGAAACCCAGATTTGTATCCCACTGAGGTACGTATAGCTTCTTACCTCTGTAGAAAAACCTTAATAACACCCCGCTACCACCGTCATCTCTAGTACTCTCCCTATGTGTCAGATTACCTCCAGTTTCCAGCTCTTCCTCACCCTGCAATTGATCACAAGGCCATAGCTAACATTTATAACTCTTTCTCCCATTGCTATTCCACATTCCCTTTGTCATCATCTCAGCTCAATGGGGTTCTTTACATTCAACCTTCATTCCTCCGGAGTCTGAATCCTC
Source organism: Equus quagga (assembly GCF_021613505.1). Taxonomy (NCBI): domain Eukaryota; kingdom Metazoa; phylum Chordata; class Mammalia; order Perissodactyla; family Equidae; genus Equus; species Equus quagga. The sequence goes on along the minus strand of NC_060277.1, from coordinate 69,845,786 downwards.
AGTTTTATCACCTTTATTGGGTTGCTACAGTTTCATTAACTTTTACTAAGTGGTACCCCAAAGAATCTCCTGGATATCAGGCATGGTCATTCCTTTCCTTGTTATGTAGAGAAACTCAATTTTCTATTGGTAATTTGGATTGAATTACTCCAGACAGTATGGTAACTCCTTTGTTTTCCTGTTGGTTCAGTTACATAACCCAAAATGGCCAAGCAGCAGTCTCAGCTTCCAGAGACTAGAACCATTGAAGCAACCCTGGTAGAAGTATTCTTCCCTTGGGAACTGTATCAGAGACTTCTTGTGCACCACTCAGATTCTCTCAGACATCATTTTTTTTTTTTAGATTTTTTTTCCTTTTTCTCCCCAAAGCCCCTGGTACACAGTTGTATATTCTCTGTTGTGGGTCCTTCTAGCTGTGGCATGTGGGACACCACCTCAGCATGGCTTGATGAGCAGTGCCATGTCCGCGCTCAGGATTCGAACTGACGAAACACTGGGCCACCTGCAGCAGAGCGCGCGAACTTAACCACTCAGCCACGGGGCCAGCCCCTCTCAGACATCATTTTTAATCCAGCCACAGCTGCAGTAACCTGTTCTGCAGACTTCAATCAGCTTTACACAGATACAATCCGACTGCATTATCTCAGGCCTGTTCCACCTGCTTCTTGCATCGTGCCGTAGTGTTTCTCTGATTCCATTGAGTGGAATATCATGGGAAGCCTGCCTAACAGTCATACATACACAGCCTGAAAGTGTAGGGGAGTTGTTGACCCATGAGCCAACCCTTAAATAACAGGTGCTTGGAGCTGATGAATATATGCTTCCCCTGTTTTCACTAAGGTAGATGATCCTGTGACTCATTTCATCAAGACTTATTCACTCCTAGCGGTGGCCAACTCAATAAGCCACCCCAGTATTGGCTCTCTCTCTTCTTCTCTCTTTACACCCCTCTGTCACTTTTCCCAATGAGATAATATTCCCAAATTACTAGCAAACAGAACTTTGTCTCAGTCTCTGCTTTTTGGACAACCTAGGCTATAAGAGAAAGTAAGATCTCTAAACCAGCAGAGCCCAAAACTGTGACGGTGGGAAGCAAAAATTCTGTGAATACATTATTTGGCCTAATAACAAGAGAAATAAGTCATGCTACCACCCCTTGATTCCCAGATTCATGAAACCATGGCTATGGGAGAACCAGCACCATATATGGGTTCCTGGTTCAAAGTACACACCGTATTCTACACGAGAGTACACCAATCTTTCCAGATGTGACCTCCCAACCGGCACCACAACTGACTCTTTGATAGACAGTAACTGTAAAGCTAGAAAAGAACTTGCTATCATCCTCCTTTCATGTACCTTCCAAGGGATTCTTCCATCTTGATTGTTTTTTAACCTGGAGACTATCACACCCCTCCACTTACTTGCTTCACAGAGTGGTGAGCAATAGAGTTCTAAAGAATGAGAACAGGGAGAAGATATAGGGAGGAAAAGCAAGAGTTAAGATGAGTTTCAGAAGGACAAGTCTAAGGAAATAAAGAGAGAATTAAATGCATACATATGCATATATATAATGTGTATATATATATAAAACAAGAAATGTGCAAGATTTTTATAAACAAATTTATAAAACTTTACTGAAAGACATGAGATCTTAATAAAAAGACATGCCATTTTCCCTAATGGGAAGATTTACTGTTATAAATATGTCTACTCTCCCCAAAGTAATTTATAAATTTGATGCAATCCTAATCAAAACTCCAACAGGATTTTTTTTAAAGACTTTGAGACAATGTCTATAAGAACAGCTAAGAAATCAATCAAAAAGAGCCTTACAAAGGCCCATGCTTGTATGTTTTATTTTCTAATAAAAATAGTATTTCAAATCAACAGGAAAATAATGTACTTTCCTTTCATCCTGAAGAGTAATTCAAGAGATGGCACTGGAATAATTAGCCACTATTTGAGAAATAAAAATAAAGCTAAACCCCCATGCCTTGCAACCTACAAAAAAGTAACTTCCAAATGTATGAAAAGGCTAAATATATTAAATAAGACTACAAAAGAATAAAACACATTAAAAACCTTAGTGTAAAATTTAACTTTATTTTTTCCAGATGCTTCCCAGTGGCCCTAACACCATTTATTGAATACTCTCTGTTCTCCATGATTTCAGATGCTACCTTTATCACTAAGTTCTCTATGTGCTTGAATCATTTTTGTACTTTAAATTCTGTTCTATTGGCCTGTCTATTCACGAACCAGTACCATGTTTGGCATGAATAAATATGCCTTCCTAATATGTGTTAGTTTTAAAATATGTCTGCCATTTCTTTGACACTCTTTTCTTCCAATGGTAGAGCCTAATTCCCCTCTCCCTAAGGGTGGTCCGTTCTTAATGACTCATTTCTAACAAACAAAATGTAGTAGAAGTGGTGCTATGTGACTTCCAAGGCTAGGTTGTTAAAAGGGTAGCTTCCACCTGGCGAACTCACTATTGAATAACTGGCTCTAGGGAAGCTGGCTACCATGTAATGAGAACACTCAAGCAGCCTTTTGGAAAGACCCACATAGTAAGAAACTGAGGCCTCCTACTAACAGCAAGCACTCACTTGCCAGTCATGTGCATGAGCCACCTTGGAAATGGGTCCTCATATGAGACCCTAAGCCAGAGTTTCCCAGCCAAACCACTCCTGAAATCCTGGCCCACTGGAACTGTGAGAGATAATAAACACTTATTGTTGTAACCCACTAACTTGGGGGGTAATTAATTATGCAGCAATAGATAACTAATTTAACATGTTTAAGGCTTTACAATATCCAATAAAACTATCTTCTATTGTTCTTTTTCCGAGTTTTCTTATACTCATTTATATTTTTTGTGAGAACTTTTAAAATTTATTTTATTGCAGTAACATTGGATTATAATATTATATAACTTTCAGATGTACATCATAATATATTTCGAATTCTGTGTAGATTACATCATGTTCACCACCCAAAGACTAATTATAATCCATCACCACACATGTGCCAAATCACCCCTTTTGCCCTCTCCCCTCCCTGCTTCCCTTTTGGTAACCACCAAACCAATCTCAGTTGCTGTGTGTGTTTGCGTTGTTCTTATCTTCTACTTATGAGTGAGACCATATGGTATTTGACTTTCTCCCTCTGACTTATTTCACTTAGCATTCATTTTTTTTATATAACCTTTAGTATCCAGCTTGGCTAATATGTGTGTGTGTGTGTGTGTGTATGCATGTCTGTGTATACACACAGAAAGAATTATGTGTTAAAAATTAATTTGAGAAAAATCATTTGTCTTCCTATCCAAGAGAATGATTTATTTTTCCATTTGTCCATCTTCTTTTGTGTCCTTCATTAGTAAAGTTTTGTTCATATACTTCCCACATTTATCATTTAGTCTTGGCTAGTCTCGGATATTTTTCTCTTTTTTTTCTATTTTAAATGGTATCTTTATCCATTTTACACTTTAACGGTTGTAGGTCATATAAATAACATCTACTGATGATTTCTGCATATTAGGTTTTATATTCTAGTACCTTACCAAATCATGTCATTTTTGCAGTAGTTTCTCAGTTGAGTTTCTTAGGTTTTCCCACATACAGTCATCCCTTAGTAGCTGTGGGGGATTGGTTCCAGGACTCCCGCAGATACCAAAATCCATGGATGCTTAAGTCCCTTATATAAAATGGCATAGCATTTACACATAAACTACGCACGTACTCCCATACACTTTAAATCATCTCTAGATTACTTCTAATACCTAATACAATGTAAATAATGTATCGTTTAGAGAATACTAACAGGAAAAAAAACCTGTACATGTTCAATACAACCATAGATACAACCATCCTAGGCCTTTCAATCCAAGGATGCAGAACCCACTGATATGGAGGGGCAAGTGTATACAACTATATCATCTGCCAATAGCAATAACTATTATACCTCAAATTTTTCTCTTTTGTCTAATGTATTTTCTGGGTCCCAGAATATTAACTCCATAAATTCAGAGATTCTTTATTTACTTTGTTAACTGCTTTGTCTCCAACACCTGAAACAGTGTTGGCACAGAATATACGCTCACTAAATATTTGAAGTAATTAAATGAACTACACAGACTAGCAGCTCCAGTATCACGCTTAGTAACAATACTGATAGTGAGTACCCTTTTCTTGTTCCTGACTTTAGTGGGAATGTCTCTATACTTCCCCAGTAAGCTTGATGTTTGCCTTTGGGCTGACTCAAATGTATTATTACCTCGTGTTAAATAAGTATGTATCTATTCCTATTACACTGAGCATTTTTATCTGAAACAATTGTTGAATTTTAGCAAATGCACCATTTTTATAAAAACAGTAAAGTTATTTTTCAAAAACTCATTCCACATTTAAAAGGATTTAAATATTTAATTCAACAAATGAAATACAGAAAAACAGTAGCTATAAAACCATGGAGATGGTAATTTAAATAACAACAGAATAAAGCTTTAAATTATACTATTTAAACTTCCTTTATCACTATTTAAATTTCATTCATTACATTAGTATAATACCTCATCTCAGCATCTACAGTTTTAATAAATGCTTGGAACGTTTTTTGTTCAGAAACAGATGCCGGTCTGACAGAAACACATTTGAAAATATTCTTTTTCTGGTCATAGTTTCCAACACATCTATGAACTCGACCTCTAATCAGTTTTGGAAGTTCACGATCCTGTTTTTTAAAAAGCAAATATCAATAAGGTTATTTATTACTTCATCTGAATTTCAATATTTAAAACTAATAATATGATCAACTAAATATGAATCACCACAAAATGCTGCAATTCCCTCATCTGACTTAAGGCCCCACTGCTGACAAGACCATGATAGCTACGCATATGTGGGTGCCCTGTCACAGAGGACAGACCTTCACTTGGGTGGGTTTCTTACAAACTAGAAGGGCTTCTGACAGCTGCTTCTTAAAAGACTGAATAATTCTCAATGTAATGGCACATGAATTATTCACTTATAATGAACTGGCAGAGTTCCACTTTCAGTAGACAGCAAACTACATAGTTCAAACCAACTCTCCAGCTAAGAACAACTAGAATAGCTGGCTGAAATCTTTAAAAGCCTCCTCGTAGACATCAGAGAGATACTAAGGCAGTGAGAAATTACAGAGACCTCATCTGGGAGAGGAAAGGAGTCCAGAATGGGGCCTGATATTTGGGGATGCTTTCCCCCTGAGGTCTCTGTCAATTATAGTCAAGGCAGTTGAAAGTTTGAGAAACTGAGCAGAGCTTTTGGCTCATAGGGCTGGGAGAAAAAACTGGAGTCAGAGGCCCCAAAGGAAAAGGGATTCTGGTAACCACCCCCATCCTCACCCCAGGCTTAGAGTTGGGACCCAAAAGAGCTATGCCTTAATGGGACTAGTAAACCAGAAAAAGACCAGCAAGCATCAAATCCTCTCGATCACGAATAAAATTAAAGTATTTTGGGATTGCTTTCACTAAACAGTAATCAAAAGCTCTAACTACAAGGAAAAATATTAGCTAATTTAGCATTAGCCAAAAGGACTATATTAAAGTGAAGAATTTCCTCAAAGGCCACCATTAAGACTGAAAAAGCAAACCACGGAGTATGAGAAAATACTTGCAATGCACATAATGGACAAAGAACTTGTAACCAGAATAGTTTTTTTTAAAAGAACTCCTATAAATCAATAAGAAAAGACAAATAATTCAATAGAAAAAAAGAACAAGCGGCCTGAACGGACTTTATAAAAGATAATATCTAAATGATCAGTAAACATATAAAGTGCTCAACCTCATTAGTCACCAGGAAATTGTAGAGAAATGGGATAGTGCTAAACACCCACTAAAACAGCTAAAATTAAAAAGACTGATAGTACTAAGTACTGATAAGAACGAAGAGAAACTACAACTTGCCTACACTGATTCTGAGTGTTTACAGTGGTACAACACTTTGGAAAATTCTTTGGCAATAAATACTGTATTAGAACATACACATGCACTATAATGCAGCAATTTTACTTCCACGTATATACCCAACAAAAATGCACGCATAGGCACAACAAGAGACATATACAAGAATGTTCACAGAGCATTATTCACAACAGCAAAAGATCTGGAAACAACTCTGATGCCCACGAACAGAAGAACGGGAAACTAAATTCTGGTATATTCATACAACATTACATTGTACATAGAAATATAAATAAGTGAACTATAGCTACATGCAACAACAGATGAATCTTACAAACATTGGTTGAGTGAAAGAAATCACACATAAAAGAAGACATACCATATGATACTATTTATATAAAGTTCAAAAACAGGCAGAATTAATTTATGATATTAAAAATCAGGATAGTGGTTACTTTTAAGTAGGAGACAGGAGGTAGTGAATGGAAGGAGGCACAAGGATACACAGGATGACAGTAATGTTCTATGGTGACAGTAACGTTCTATTTGTCAAACTTCATAATGTTCACTTTGTGATACTTCAGACAACTGTATAGTTATGATTTGTGTACCTTTCTGTATATGTTATACTTCAATAAAAAAGTTTTCAAAAAACTTATCAGACCAGGGGAAACAATAAGCATTCAAGATATTATAGAAATTAATAACATGACAACTACTATTTCTTGATCATCTACTATGTAGCAGGCGCTATCCATTTTATCATCCAATCTCCAAAACAACCTTTCAAAGTAGGATTTAGTCTCCCCATTTTACAGATAAAAAAACTGAAGTTCAGGAAGTTTAAGCAGCTTCCTCAAGGTCATAAAGCTACTAAATGATAGCATAAAAACTGGAATCCAAGTCTTATGTCAGAAGTAAGGCCAATTTCAGAATTTTACAAAGTATGTAAGTCTTAAAAGGGCTCCAGCCTCCTTTGTCACTCCCAGCCTTCTCTGTCGCTAAGCCTCTTCCCTATATCCCAGCCCACTCTTTGCCTTCCCTCAACTTCAGAACCACTACCCTTAACCCCATCACTTATTAACTCTACACTCTGGTAATTATAAATACTTGCAGTTTCCTCTACAATCCACGCTCTCTCTTAGCTTTATTTCTTTGCATATGCTGATCTCTCACCTTAGAATGCACTCCTCCCCACTTGTTCCCCTCCCTCAACACTTTGGCTTAATTTATTAGTCCTTAAATATCTACGATAAGATAGGTTACTACATTCTTCAAAAATCTTTCCCTGAGCTGCCTCATCCTTCCCATAGACTTCTGTAGCATCCTGCACATACATCTATCATACCACAGTGTAACACTTATGTAACCATCTTTCTGAGATTATAAACTGTTAGAAAGGAGGAGCCATTTACCACTTATATTCCACTTTGTATCACTTTCATCTAGCACAACACCTGCACATAGGAGGCTCTCCATATTAGTTGAACAAATAAACAACTTTAATATCAGAACCAAAATCAAACAAAATGTTGAAAGTACTACTAAACTGTTAACAGAATTTCTACTACAACGGAATTATAGCCTGCATTTGTATGTTTTGTTAGCATAGGCTTTGCAAAGAATAGTCAAACAATACTTAAATACTCACTATTTCATAAAATATACAAGGCAGAGTATTTTTCCCATCTCTCAGAAGAAAAGTCTTTGAATAATATGGCCCAGATGTAACAGCTGAATCGAGAACAGCTAAGCAACATCAAAATAGGGGGGAAAAATCAGTGCTGGTAAAATGCAAATAAAATTTAACAGAGAAGTTGATATTTAAATAACTACTCCCACATTAACCTCTTATAGTTTTATTTTACAACAATGAAGACATTTTAAGAGGGAAAGATATTTTTGAAACTTTTATACTAAGGAAATTTCTGGCCCTCTCCAACTTAGGAACAGCTTAAATGCCAAAATTCATACAGTTGACAATAGTTGGCCATCTGAAGCTTTTTTCTTAGAATACATTCTATAGAGTGGTTAAATCCCCAGACCAGTCTATCACACTCTAGAATAATAAAATATACACATATAACAAATAAGCATCGTGGTCTAATTTAAAAAAAACATTGAATTACAATCAGAAGTCATGCCTTTGAGTCCCAATTCTCCAACTTACTAAATTGAGCAAATTACCTAACTCCTTCCAAATCTGTTTCATCTACAAAATGCAAATAATAATTCATGTTTACCTCAAGGAATTATCATGAAATGAGAGCATTACTCATTCCTTTAATAACCATCCATTTGTTTTTATAAGGTCAGCCTCCATTTCCCCTAATAATAACAGATTTTCCTTTAGGAAACTTCTCCTATGCCATTTTTAGCCATACGATTTGGATGAGATTTGTCCCCACCCCAAGATCCCAGAGTGACATGAGACTGACTTAAACCAATCAGCACATCCCATTCCCCAACTACAGAACTCAGGGCTTCAGTGATGGGCTTGTTACCCAGCCAGAAATGATGATATGCAAGGGGTCATTTGCTGGTTTTGGGGAAAGAACCACCAGAAGAAACTATCAAAGAATGTGAGAGTGTGGTACAAGGATGTGTGGTATAGAGAACTTTGATAATCATCTTAATACCAAAAGGGAAGAGTCAGAAGTTACTGAAGAGACAATTGGAGCCTCAGGATGAAGCCAACACTGTGACAGGACAGAAAGAGGGTTAAATCTCAAAAACATAATATTGGATGAAAATGTAAGCTGCATATTTTAAAACACATAGAGCAATAAAATATATATAAATTTATGAAACCAGATGTATATAGTAAAATTATAAAAGCCTGGACAGGAAAGATACCACAGTGATTATTTCTAGAGAAGAAGAAAAATGGATGGGAGTTTCAAATATATCTATAATAGAGGTATGCGGATGTTTATTATATTCTCTATACTTTTCTGTATGTTTAGAATATTTCATAATTCAAATTAAACGTTTATTTTATTTAAACTAAGGAAAAATGAGTTTTGAATCTCCACTTCTTACTGGTTTACCTCTTTATTCTAGGTAAAATCAAATTCCAGAAACATTCTGCAAAACTCTCCCCCTTTTAAATATTAATTTAGAAAACAGATTAATTGTAGAGTGTTTACTCACATCAGTAAGGGATTCTTTACAAATGTTTTTTCAAAATATTTAAAATATGATTTAATTTATCTACTGGATTTAGTGTAATATAGTAGAAAGAACACTAGATTGAGAATAAAGAGATGTGGATTCTAGATCCATTTCTACTGCTAACTAGCCAAGTGATTTCACTCAAGCCTATTTTAATTATTTGCCCCATTTCCTCATGTACCTCAAGGGTTGAGTTAGATAGATACTTGTAAGAATCTTCCCAGGTGTAACACTACAAATCAGAAGAACAGTACCACAATTAACCAGATACATTTTAAATCAGACAGACCCAGGACCTGAAAAAAATCCTAATAAACCACAATCTCCTTTTGAAAAATTTTATTTTTCTTTAATATCCCTTATGTATTCCTATTTACATTCAAAAATATTATCCAAATAGTATTAATAAAGTATTTTTGAAGTATTATACCTACCCAATATTTCAAAAAGAAGTACAGTTTTCTGTGCATGTTCACGCCAGTACTTCATGCTTTCAATAACTGCAGATACAATTCTTAAAGAATTATCTTTTTCCTTAAGCTTTAACTGATATAATGTGGTTTCCTTTTGAAAAAAAACATAGCATTAGAAAAACCTTTCATTTTTTTCATCATACTCTTTCACTTTCTATGTAAAGATTCTAGGTCTTTATAATAGGCAAATGTGTAAATGTATAAAAAGAACTAATGAAAATTTTAGTACAGTTACTCTCTAAAATTAAAGTCATCATTAGCACTTTATAGGAGAAGAAATTAGGATGCACCTAGAGACAATCAAGAAGAAAATTATTTATATGGGCATTCATTCATCCATTAGTTCAATCATCGAATATTTTTAAAGTATCAATGTGCCAAGCCCATGATAAACACAAGTGAGTAAAACACAACTCCTTCCGCTAATGTGCTCCCACTCTAGGAGGGAAGCCAGATACACTCATTCATTCATTCCAAAAGTATTTACTGGCAACTACTATGTGCCAAATATATCTACCCTCATAGATTTTGCAGTCTATTGAGAGATTCAGGAAAAAAACAAATAACACATAATAGAATTTCAGGAATTGAGATATCCTATACCTAAGAAAAACAGGATAAAAGGATAAAGAAAGACAGGGACTATTATTTCAGATGGGTTGTTGAGTGAGTACTAAGGGAAAGCATATGTAAAGGCCCTGAGATGGGAATGTGTTCGTATTTTTAAAGATCAACTAAGAATACAGTGTGCTAAAATACTAATTGGTGGGAGGGGGCCCTTTGCTTTGTGAAGGGGGTGGTGAAAGTGAAAGAACACTTGCTGGGACACTTTTTTCTGACTGCAATTACCCTCCCTCCTCTTCTTCCTCCTTAACCAAAATATGAATGTGTCTCGTTGAGGACTACTTAGATAGCCACTTTTTGCTAAGGTGACTATGTCATATCATTCTAGTGTATAAGGAAACATAAGGTTGAGAACCACTGTGAAATATGCTCTATTAGTCAGATTTCCAGCCAAAAAAAAAAACACCAGAATTTACCCCAGATGGCTTAATGAAAAGACTGCTTACAGGTGTATGGGCAGAACAAACACAGGGTACGTAAGTAGTCAAAGACTAACGATAGTAAGAAATTTCTACCACTCCTAGGCTCAAAGGACAAGGGGAGGAAATGAAACTAACAAGCCTGTGAAAGCTGGGCTCATGGAGGCTGTATCATACAGGGACACAGCTACTGCCTGAGAAACAATATTTAAGCAGGGAGGGAACGGAAAAACCCAACCTCTCCCCCCAGCTTCTGATGTCCTGCCAGTGACTGTCACTGGCTGACCCTTAACAGAAGCCAGCTAAGGGCTGAGATTCCAGCCTTAAGGGATCCCAGGGTGATGCATTAGGTAGGACCATTCAGCCTTCCAGAACACAGAGAGTGGCAGAGCGTAAAGAATCTATTGGGCCAGGAGGCAAGGCAGGCAAGATAGAGAACACCCGGTACACATAAGATATAAAAGACATTTACAAAGAACAATTAGAAGAAGTGGAGAGAAGAAGTAAGGCTGAGGTACAGGGAAGAATATCAACCAAAGCAGAGTTGTATTAGAGTGTATATCACGTTTAGAGAATTGTGAAGAGTTTGAAATGGCTAGTGCACTGGAGAATTAGTAGAATAGAATATGAAGCTGGAAAAGTAAAATAAGACCAGATTATAGAGCAGAGGTCAGCAAACTATGGCCTGTGGTCCAAATCTAACCTGTTGCCTTGTTTTCATACACTTCTACTGGAACACAACCACACCCATTCATTTATGTATTGTCTCTGGCTGCTTTCAAGCTACAACAGCAGAGCTGAGTGGTATAGTTGAATAGTTACAAGAGAGACAATATGGCCCATGAAGCCAAAAATATTTACTATCCACCCCTTTACAGAAAAAGTTTGCTGACTGCTGTTACAAGAAACTTAGACTGACACATGAAGAGCTTGGAGAATTTCTGCAAGCCATGATTAACTGTCATCATCTCAATAATTAGAAAACAGTGAAATCCAGAACCCAGTAATACAATCTAAAGCAACTATGGAATAGAATCGCCATTCACCAGCCATCAGAAAATATTTTGGAAACGAACATTCATCTACTCCAATGGAACTGGCTATTTGTGCTGATCAAGTAATACATGCCATGGAATTGATTTCAAATGCTCTTATCTCTGTAACTTGCTAAATACTTATTTATCTCATATTTTTAAATGTAAATATAAAAAATGTAAATAATTTATATTTAAAAGTTTACCTTGAGAGTATTTTCTTCTGGAATATCATCCAACATCTTCTTCTTAACTTGATTTTGTTGAAAATTGGGCTTAAATGCCTGTAATGCACTGTTTTGGTCTAGACCTCTCATTGTGGAGCCTGATTTTCTTGATGAATGTGTTTGTCTGAGTGCTTCAGTTTCTCTTTTGTGAGATAAGTTAGGAGGTTCAGATATTCTTAACTGTTTCTGTTGTTGAGCTCCCAATCTCACTGGACAAGAATTTATCCCATCATTTTCCATTAGGTTTGTTCTTCTACATTGAGGCTTAAAATCATTTCTATCCCAAGTTTTCAAGCCAGTATTTTTGTTGGCATCTCTGTAGCTGTAATAAGTTTTTTGTAAAATTAGTATTAGTTTTTGTTTCTATATACTTTTTCTAATTAAAAGAAAATAATGAAAATTTGCATTTACATGGTAATCTGTGGTTTATAAACTACTTTGTAACTACCGACTAGTCAGAAATTCCAAATACGTCATCACAACAACCCTACAATATATTATACCTCTCTTTTCAGCTGAGGAAACTGAGCCTTAGGGAGGAAGTAACTTGCCCGAAGTCACATAGCAAGTTACTGACAATCCAGAACCCAGAGAACCCCAGTCTCCCCACTCAGAGTCCAGTGCTATAAAGTATATTTTTAAACTATACAAGCCTTCATATGACAGTGGTTGTCTCCAAGTGGTAAGATTCTGAGGACCTCTGCTTACTTCTTTATACATTTATTTTAAAATTTCCTACAAAGTAAAATTTTAAAAAATTAAACTATGGCTTGTTGGTGATTTTAAATCACAAGGAGACTAAATATAAGGAAGGTATATAGCTATTTGATTAGAAATTTTGTACTTTTACTATGTAGCTTAAAAGCCCTACTTATGAATCTGCTGCAGCATTTTACTAACTACATTAATCTAAGTGAGTTGTATCAGCTGATCAGAACACAAGGTTAATAAAATCAAAAGCGTAATTTCTGAGCAGGCTAGTTAAGAGTTCCACAGGAAAAAACTAGCCCAAGTCACAAATTCTTATTTCTGAATAACTTTCCCGAAAATACCACAAGTACCACAAGAAGGCACACAATACAACCCATCCCTTGTTAGGAAAAACCCAAAAAAAGGTCTAGGTTCCCTAGTAACCAGGAACAAATTCAGACTGTATGGAGCCTTAACCTGGTATAATTTGAGGAGTCTTCTTAAGTAAATTAGGTACAAAATCAGCTATGAAAATAATGAGAAATCACAAATAATTACAAAATTTAAAAAGTTGATAAATGCCACAAACATCACAAGACCCAGGAAAAAATATTATTAGGATTATTATTAACTGCCTGATACACCTCTATAAGACTTTTTTCCTACATTGATCACCTCTTCATATGACAGTATTTTTTTTTCGTGTCTTAAAGATTATATTTTTTTTTCCTTTTTCTCCCCAAAGCCCCCCAGTACATAGTTGTATATTCTTCGTTGTGGGTCCTTCTAGTTGTGGCATGTGGGACGCTGCCTCAGCGTGGTTTGCTGAGCAGTGCCATGTCCGCGCCCAGGATTCAAACCAACGAAACACTGGGCCACCTGCAGCGGAGCATGCGAACTTAACCACTCGGCCACGGGGCCAGCCCCTTTATGGCAGTATTTTTATTTTTCAATAGAGGGAATAGGAATTTTCTCTTTGCTTTCTCATAGCCATGGAAATTCTTTTATTATTCATAGTTTAGGAAACTTTCTTTCAGCTTCACAAGTGCTTATTAGTAACAGCACATCTGCAACTTCCTCCAACATTTTGCTCAAGAGGTGTTCCTAGCCTGGAGACCAGCGCTGGGAGAACTGCAGTCCTTTGATCTTGCGGGGTGTGCCCACACACAAGATGCTGCTTCAGCAGCCGATCCAACTAAGCCAGGTGCTCAACATCCCAAGCAGACCGTGAAGCCTCAGTTGTAGTGGCTCCAGAGCAGGGCAGGAAGCAGTGTCTCCCTGAGATTCTTCTCAAGGACAGGCTGTTCTTAGGCCCAGATGGATGTGAAGTTACAGCCTAGATTCTAAATCTAAGCATAGAACCAGTTAAAAGATCTTCAACAGATTTCCAACTACCTACCTAGGTTTTCAAATGTTTTCTGCTTCTGGATTTTCTGTTATATTCCAACTGTCTGATATAGATCATCTATTATTTCAAACTGGAATATCCAATTCTGGCTTCCTGTCCAGATTATAATGTTACCTCATTCTCTGACTAATGCCCGTCAGAATGGATTTCCTCCTAGCACCTGCAGCTGGAATTGTGTCTCAAAGAACCACCTCAAACCACTGAATAGGCCCAGCTTCAAGCCCTGGTCCTGAAGAAAGTTTCTGACTGGTCTTGAAGAAACTAGCGTGAGTAATAATGTCAAAACTAATTTTTTAAAAATAAAAATATTGTTTTGATGTATTAACCACTTTATTAAAAGTTTGCCCCTTTTAAAAAAATATAGTATCTTTATCTAATAAAAGTAAGGGTAATATTAACTTCAAAGAGCTGTTGTAAGGATCATTAAAATAAGATATTCATGCACTAAACAATGATTGATATACATGTTTGCTGTTGTTTCTCCAATACTTTGTTCTCAAAATTATTTCCTTCAGTAGTTGCCACTTAGCCAAGAATACTAAAATCCAACCTAAAAAATAATCCATGTTGTTTTTCTATCTATTCATTTTTTTCATAATCTTTAGGCATTACACTTAGATCCTCATGGCAATGACCCAGAAGTACCCTCACCATCTTCCTTGATGGTCCTCTTCATTTCTTGAGCCCCTACCACTGCAGATGCCCATGGATTTTCCTCTCCATCTTTCTGTCTTATTCCATTCTATTTACCTTGGAGCTGACTGTCTTACTGGGGTAAGACTGAGCATTCTATTTTTAAATATAGCCAACATCAAGATACAGTTATATTCCTGACTCTTTACTATTGCTACTTGGATCATTAATGATCAATAGCAAAATCAACTCATGCTGATAAGTATCAACAGAAATTTCATTATAACATGAAGAATTCTTTGGAAACATAATCACTGCTAAATTTACCTATTTTCAAAGTTTTAACTATCACGTTCTCCTAACTTCTTTTATAAAACATAGCTAATATTGCTGTAGTTAGTTATTAAGTATAGAAACTTCCTAAATGTAATTCTGTCTGAGAAAAGAGGAAGAGATGGAGGAGGAGGGAGGAGAGGAGAGGAAGAGAGGGGAAGGAGAAGAAGGAATAGAAGAAGAAAGAGAAATCGTAAGTAGACTCACCTCCAATCACTCTTGCTCCTTTCAGTATTTGACTGAATAGACGTAGACACAAAATCTTGATTTCTCAGGGGATGAGAAACTGAATGTGGTGCTTGCCTTTCAAGGAAACAAGTCTTATTAAATATTAATAGTTTGTTCCCAAATTGAGAAATGTAAAATATACATAGAAGAATAATATCAGTCAGTAACAGACACACACATTTATTGGTGTATATTTTTCCACATACCCTGTGTTCATTGCTTTCGTTAAAGGAGGCAACTCTGGATTCACAGCGTCCCAGGCCCAATCTCAAAAGATATAAATAGCATAGATAAAAGTAATATAGGTAGCATCTTTTAAAATAATTATTTCATATTTATTTAATTTGGGGAGTTGAAAGCTTGAAGAAGAAAAGAACTTAAAGACTTGGATTTATTCTTCAACAGCAGTTTGTGGTGGAACTTTTCACGGCTTGCCTTATTAATTTTTATCTTTCTTCCCCAATGTATTTTAAGCAAAGGTAATAGTTTAATTTGTATCTTTTCCACAATCAATCCTAATGTAGTACCTTATACTTTATAATATGAATTCAGCATAATCAATGTTTCTTAAACTTTTTTGATCCCAACCCACAGCAAGAAATACATCATAACTCAGAACATATATATGCTCGGTGTCCATGCATGTGTGTGTGTGTGTGAGAGAGAGAGACAGAGACAAAGACAGAGAGAGACAAAGAAAGAGAGAGAGGAGGGAATATAAAATTTCACCATCAATTTTTACCCTTACTATATGTGATATACTGATATTTTCTATTCTATTCTACTCTATTCTCTTCTATTTCTTTTTTTAAAAGACTGGTTGTTTCCCAATGTGACTAATCGATCAAGACAAAAATTTGAAAAACACTGACCTACTCCTATCTCTTACCAATATAAGAACCTTATTATATCTCTGACAGATAGTAATCCCAGTCAGAGCTTGGAGAGTTCAATATTTCAGGAGGATGCACACTTCCGTAAGGAGTAGCTCAAACTGTTGTTATTTTTCAAGGTTAACATTTATGCTACCTATAAAAATATTTCAAATGGTAGGGAATTTTTTAAATGGCAGAGGATGCCAGATAAATGCCCACTTACGCACATCTATGTGAACTTTTCATTTTTTAACCATAAAAGTGGGAATAATATGAAATTCATACTTCAAATTCCTCAAATATGGAAGAAAACAAAATAATTATAGATTTAGAAGTAGATTAAGGTCTATAGTGGCACACTGGATGGAATTAACAATACAAGTATTGATATATATATATATATAACATATAATATATATATAAAGAGACTTTAAAATTTTAGTTGCATATGATCCTATTAAAGATTTTTTAAATGTGCCCCCAAAAATGTAACTGTATATAATCAGCATGAACCAAGTATATTTCAGAATGTCTGTCTGGTTATGCCTTCTTCTGGAAAGAAGTAAAAAGTCAGCAAACATTAAGAGCTCCCAGCACCCACTACCATAGCTAACTGTTTCAGAGATGAGAGGCCTAACTATAAAGCTAAACCAAGATTTTGGTGACCTCACTTAAAAAGATGAGCTGGACCAGAAGACCTCTGCCTCTAGAATTTGAATCAAGAGATCCAGAGGGGAGTCAACAATGGACTCTGAGAACTAGGACTAAGAGGTTATGTTAACTCCCAGCAAGGGCAACTTAGTTCATGTGCTAGCTGAAGCTATAAGAAGCCAACTGGATGAGAGAATAAAGAGCCAAGGAACAAAGACAGGCAAAAATGGTACAAGAAGAGAAAAAAGACTAGGGCGAAGCACCAGAAATTCCCGGGCTTGTACCTCCTAAGGTCTGTTTTCTTCCATTTTTCCTGTGTTCCCGTGCACACTTATCCCTATTCCTGAGGCAACCTGAGTTTCCATATTCTTTACCACCAAATATGTAAGTCACAATATACATTGTGTGTCTTGAAAAAGAAAAAAAAATCTTTACAATGTACATTACTACTTCATTAGAACAAAGCCCCCAGATCTAAGATACTCCATTTAAATGCTAAGCCACCCTTGTAGACAAGGAAACTCAAACTACTGTACTGGAATGTTCAGAAAGAGCCAAGTAATCCCTATATTTGGAGAGTGGAAAGAATTTTTAAAAAAAAGCTTTCTATTTCCATCATAATAAAATAGAAATGGTAATTTGCTATAATCCTAGTTCTTATTCTCTGAAAATTTTCACCTTATTTTCTTACCTGTTGGTAGAGGAGGGAAATCATAACTGTCAGAAGCAGTACTGATACCTGGATCATTTTTAAGTGGATTGGAGGTTAATGGCTGTCTATTCCGTTTTTTCTGATTGAACAACGGTACAGGCAAACAGCCTAAAGTGAACGTGCCAATAAATTAGTACATAATAGGTAAATGGATCTAATTATAGAATAATTACTAGCACATAATAATATACAACTTGTCTACTTCTATATGTCAATTTTATATTTATTATAGATATATTTTTATATCTTTGGATTGATTGTTATATTCTCTTTTTAAGATCCTGGATAGCCTCATTTGTCTCTCTAAAAACACCTCCTTGTTCTACGTTAATATTGCCTTAATTCCTCATTTGAAAGTAATTCCCATCTTCTCCCTCATCTCCCAACTCTTTCCAAATCCACTTTTTTGTTTTCCTCATTCCCCTCCTGTGCTTGCCTATTACCTTATCAATTGGAGAAGACCCTTCAAGTACAATAGAGGTGAGAGAGAACCAAACTTTGACCCATGCTTTCCAAAACCCCAACCACTCTTTGGACTATGGTAGCATACCCTTTAAGGCCACAGTTTTCAAACTTTAGCTAGACTAAATTTATCTGGAATTGTGCTTAACATGCTAGTTCCTAGACCCTACTCTCACAAATTTTATTTCAATAGATTTGGTTTAAAAGCCAAAACTCTGCAATTTTTTGGGGGGAGGGGGTGCTGGTTGGTAAGGAAGATTGGCCCTGAGCTAACATCTGTTGCCAATCTTCTTTTTTTTTGCTTGAGGAAGATTGACGCTGAGCTAACACCTGTAACAATCTTCCTCTACTTTGTATGTGGGATGCTGCCACAACATGGCTTGATGAGCAGTGTGTGTAGGTCCACACCCAGGCTGGACGTGCAAACCCCGGGCTGCCAAAGCAGAGCGCACAAACTTAACCACATGCCACCAGGCCAGTCTCCAAAACTCTGCAGGTTTAACAAGTACTCCTCATGTCTGTAATGCATATTTTCTGTGGATCATTCTGAGAATGCCTTAGAGTGATAATATCCAATGCAAATGCGAATAAAAACTACCTCCAAACCCTCCAGATGGGAGATCTTGGATCTCAAGTCAAACCAAAAGTCAGAATTTATAAACACTAAAACTAGAAGGGATCTCAAAGGAAAAAGAAGTCCAAAATGCTTGCACATTGCCACAGTGGAAGAACCTAGATAGGACCCAGGCTTCCTAAATCTCAGTTCAGACATCTTGCCACCATACCATACTCTAGGTGGTCCATCAACACTTGTACTACGGGAGAACATACACTCTGTGAAAACTCTCTGATGAAAGGCTGGGAAAATGATGTGCGCTCTGGAGTCAGACTGCCTGGGTTTTAATTACAACTTCAAAGTACGTTTGAATTACAACTTCTAAGCATAAACTTGGGCAATTTCCTTAAACTTGTTGTGCCAAAATGACATATACTGAGAGACAGGATAATATAGTGATTAGGAGCATGGACCCTTGAGCCAGATTCCTAGGTTCAAATACTGGTTCTGCCACTTCATAAGTTACTTATTTAACCTCTTTATGTCGCAGTTTCCCATCTGGAAAACAGGAACAGTAATACAGTCAAGCACCGCATGATGACATTTTGGTCAACAACGGGCTGCATATACGACAGTGGTCCCACAAGATTAGGACCATATAGCCCAGGTGTGTAGTAGGCTAGACCATCTAGGTTAGTGTAAGTACACTCTAGGATGTTTGCATGATGACAAAATCGCCTAACAACACATTCCTCAGAATGTATCCCCATCCTTAAGCAACGTATGACTGTAATAATACCTATCTCAGAGGGTTGGTGTAAGGATTAAATAAATTAATACGTATAATTAAATGTCTAGAATGCAGCACATCCACCACAAATGATAGCTATTACCATCTTCATTGTCATTCTCATCATTCCCCTGGTTCTCTTACTCTTGCCCTCTGTCCTTTAACTAACAAATTAGGAAAGCAGGGGAAATGGCAGGGGAAGCGGTTAGGGAGACAGAAGTGATTCTGGAATTTTTTTTTTTTTTTTTGGTGTGTGCACGTGAGGAAGATTCACCCTGAGCTAACATCTGTGCCAATCTTCCTCTATTTTATGTGGGATGCTGCTATAGCGTGGCTTGACGGGTGATGCTAGATCCATACTGGGATCTGAACCCACGAACCCTGGACCTCTAAAGCAGAGCGTGCGAACTTAACCACTATGCAACCGGGCCAGCCCCTGGAGATATTTTAAATAAGTCAGTCACAAGTACAAATACAAATATATCTATTTCTTTGTTTTCAGCTAAAAAGCACAGAACAAGTACATAGGGTTTGCAGAGTAAATCCAGCAAAGTGTGATTTTACTCTTACCTCTACACCAAATGTTTTGCCTTAAGTAAGTTATTTTATTTCCTTGGACCTAAAAAGTAAAGAGGCTAGACTATATGTGCAGTCTTTTTAAAAGTTCCTTCCAAAATGTTCCATCTAAAAACTACAGAGGCTTTACATGGTATTTACAAAATATAGAAAAATTTAAACGTTGTTCCATACCTGCTGTACTTCGAGTTGAACTTTCATTTAGGTTTCTCTTCATTTCCTTCACTATCAAAGACTGTCACTTTTTCTTACACGCTCCCAATTTACAACATGAAGTTGTCTGGCTAAACCTTCAAAGAAAGAAACGTGAGACTCACAGTCTATCAACAGCAAAATCTAATTCTTAACCTGGTATCCACCGGATTCATGGTTCAAAACCTGATCATGCAAACACTTCATTGCTTTCTGAGGAAGAATTCACAACATAACCCATCTTTGCAACTCTGTTCGAAATAAGTGAGGACTAAGGTGGCTACCACGCTGCTTCCTAAACACGTGCGGATTTTCACGCGGTCTGTGTCATTTATTTCAGAATCAAGGAGCCACAACGAGAATAATTCTGAACCAGATCCATAAAGAGGGAAACGGACGACGACACCGGCAATCCTACATGCCTGCAAGGCCAGGGGGGAGACACGGCGGAACCGGCCATGTGACAACACGCTCGGCGCCTCACTTTAAAACACTGTGCCTGCCGATCCCTTAAAATCCAGAATAATCGGAATCACAAGTTTCCACTCAGTTTCTACAGCTTCAACAGGTAAAACAAGTTTTTTCTGTACAACCGAATTGCTGTTGCAAATTTTTCCCTGTTTATTTTGCCTCCTAATCTATTTCAATCCCAATTGAATTCAACAAACACCTGTGGCGTGAAAAAGCAAGAAACAAACCTAAACGAGACCATTTCTGCTCCCAAGTTCACTACCCAGCGAGGCGGGCAGACACGAACGCAACTAAGTATGAATGCAGATCATACTGAGGTGAATATTAATTTCCAAAATCGCTTATGGAATGGCACAGGGGAAACATAAGGGCAGGGACGGCCTCTGCCTTGTTTCCCTATCGTGGGCTTGAAGCTGGAGACAGCAGGCCCTTCTCGAAAACGCTCCTGACGCCATTCCAGGAACCGAAACAGACGTGACGCAACTTCTCAGCACAGAAATAGCAACGCAACTCGCTGCCTAAACCCAGAGGGGGCCTCGGCGGCCGTTACGTTTCCCGGGGATCAAGCAAACAAAATAAACACAAGTGTAACATCCCCCCTGGCCCGCTGAGCCTGCGGCCGGGACTCTGAGTGCACCCCACCCCAGCTTCCAATTAGACTTGAATGGCCACAGAGCCCGTTGCCTCACACGGAGGCCCGGAGGCCCATTTCGGCCCCTCGCTGGAGGGGGGCAGGGGCTCCAGTCAGAGCTCATGTCTCTTCCAACCATCCCTCCTGACCCAGAGACGGGGGGCAGTTCAGTAACTAAAAACAACAGCCTTTCCCTTCTTGACCCTCCTGCCGACACGACACGCAACTTTAACCCTTAGGGTCCCTGGACTCGCTCAACCGTCGCCGCTGCGACAGCCCAGTCAGCTACCGCCGCCTCCCCACCTCCGGAAAAGCGCGGGAAGTCGAGCGTGCGCATGCGCGCCTGCCCAGCCAGCCCACCGCGCAAGCGCAGGGGCCACGGCCTTGGGGCTTGGGCTCAGTGACAGAAAGAGGTGCGGCAGCTCTCGCAGGGACGCTGACGTGAACGTGCTTCCTCTCGCGTTCTCGCGCTCTGAGGGACGCTGTGCGGGGATGGTCTACCTCCTTAGAGCTTTGCCCAGGGAGGGACCGGCCTGTGCTAGTGGCCGGTGAGGCGGGGGCAGCTCTGCTGGGCAGCCGGCCTCTGCCCAAGTTTCATCCGACAGCTGTGCCCTCTCCCCACGCCCACGGTCACTTCTCAGGTTCTAGGCAGGAGTTTATGAGAGGCCGCCGGCGCCACGGAGGGTGCCTGGAAGAGAAGGACCCAAGGGCCGCAGGGCTGAAAACCGGGTCCTAGGGGTCCAGCTGAGTTTCTGAGGGTCCCCAGGAGGCTGGTGGGAGAGCCGAGGCCGGGTGGATGGAGAGGTCAGTAGGCAGGCCGGCCGGTGCGGCAGCGTGGGGAGAAGCCATGGCGCTGCCCCTGAGCCCAGGGGCTGCTGGACTGCGGCCTCCCGGCCTTTGATCTCGGACAAGTGATTTACCCCCTAGACCTCCATTTCCCCCTCGGTAGAATAGTGATACGGCATTTGCCTAATTGTGCTCAGAATATTGAGAGACCGTGAGCAGTCCGGGCACACAATAAATGCCCCGCAGATGTCAGCCCTTACTAATGACGGTAGCTGGCGTTCCTTGAGCACTTCGTATAGGCCCGGATTAGTCACTCTCTTGCTGTCTGGGGTCACAGACTGTTGTTCTGTTGTTACCGTATCTTCTGACCATCTGAAGACTGGGATAGGTGCCGGGCAGAGGCGCAGACGGCCCCGAGATAGACGGAAGGTTCCAGTAAAGGCCGAGGACTGTGGACCATATTCGTAGTTTCTCCGAAGGTTGGGTCCATTAAGCAGAGTGGTTAGGAGATAGGGTTAGAGGCAGATTGAGACCAGATAAAGGAGACCTTGAATGTCAAATTAACAAATAAGTTTGAAGGAATAAGGTCATTTAATTTGGAAAAGAGAAGACTTCCAACAGTAAAATGTCGAAAAGACTTGTTAGTCACCGTGGTTCTAAAAGAGAGGAGACTTTAAGAAATGAGTAAAAGCTTCAGGGAAGCAGATTTCGACCCGTTATATACATGCATACATACATATGTACACATATAACACCCACTCACCCCTAAAAGATACATTTCTCATTAAAAAAAAAAAACAAAAAAACCTTTAAACCCACTATGAGCAACATCCTGTGCTACATCTGTGAAGAAAGCAGACATGAGCAATGTGGAATCTTTGCTAGCAGTTTATAAACTTATTTTTCTCTTCCTGTTTTGTTCTGGTTATCATTTGTTTATTTCCACCTGGAAAGTTGTCAGGATGGGTGACAGCAATAGGGCCACAGCGAAAGGAGAAAATTGAAGTAGTGAGAGTACTTTGATTACCTGCCCACTGGACAAATGCATTATGTAGGAGACACCTTATGTTTAATATTGGAGAGAAGACTCTCCTTATCCCCCAGTCATACTGTTCTGAAAACAACATCACCTTAAATTGGTGTCCCACAAAATTTCTGGCATTGTTCTATTGGATAGCCATGTCTATGAAAAATTTACTCTCTCTTTGTTTTAAACTACATTATTTTACTGATAAATCAGGCACCCACAAAACATTTGTAGTGCTGGAAGTTCCTAGGCTTGTTCTTTTAAGTACTTCCAAATATTAAATATTCAACCTAATTGAGATACTGACAACTAGAAAGGGTTCCACTTTGTATACTATTGGTTCTCTGAACTCTCAAAAAAGAACTAAACTAATGAAAATGTGTAGTTTTGGTAGGGCTCAAAAAATCTAGTGTGCTTTGGGAAACAGGGAGTTAAAAATCTTTCGGAAGTTAACTTGGTATAAGAGTATGAAAAGCCTCTGTTGCTCTAGTTCTGAGGAAATGCTCTCCTTTTTTCTAATAAAGCTTTCCACAGAAGAAAAACTCTGTACGCAATAAACAAGGTAAGTATGGGAGAGAATTGCTGCAATTCATTAACTCTCAGAAAGTTATTCATTTTGACATGTAAGAGAAGCTTTATTTATGAATGTTAAATGTGCTTCAAAGTGCTGATCTGTTAAAATTCCATAAAACAAGCCTCAAAATGCAAGTCATTTGTGCCAGCTGGGAGCAAATAACTGAAGCAGCACTTCTACAGAGACTAGGGCAAAGGACAGAACTAACCACAAATCGGCAGAAAAGAAACAAAACATAATCCAGTGTTAATAATTCGCCATAGTTACCACTCTTACACCCAAAGTAACAAAACAATGTGACCATCATCGGTTACATTTATTCTTATTTTCAGCATCTCCCCACTGAAGTGTTAGTTGTACGTTAAATGTGGATAGATAATCAAAATCTACAAGGGCTTTTTCTCAGATGAGAACAGTAATTTTAATGTATAAATTTAGATTTCATTATTTTGCTTTCTCTATCTCTGCGTTATAATCTCTTCAAGGAAGAACATAGGAATTGGTTTATTAAGTATTAGGAAGCATTCACATTTTATATTTCCATCATGTATTTTGTTTGTATGCTTGTTTGTTTCCTGAGCACACTGTAGTGACTGTTTATGTGGATTCCAAAAGAGCAAAATTAAAACTTTGGAGAAGTCCAAAAATAACAGGGAGCACCCTGTTGTTCTGTGGAAAACACTGGACATAGCATCAGAAAACCTGGTCGCAGGCCTGGTTTTCTCCTCGTAGCTGAGGAACATTAACCAAGTTACTTAACCTCTCTTTCATGGACCCCTGCAATGGGGATGTCAATACCTAACCCACCCTGTCTTATAAAATGGATATAGAAATAAACTGAAATAACATATGCAGAAAAACGTTATAAATTAAACTACCCTGCAGTTGTCATGTACTCTCGTTGTACCCCTATTGAACGATCTGGTGTTACTAGTACGTAGTATTTTCAGTACTTGAACATGTTTGACTTTCTGGATGATTGAGCATGAAATCAAATTGGATTTGGCTCGGAGTCAGTTCTCCAAAGGAATGTAATCATCTTAGCGTTCTGGATAGTTTTGCCTAATAAGACCCCCTCTTGAGTAACACATTCCAGCAGAGGTTCTCTGCTGCCAGTAAGTTAGACTGTGTCTATATAAACTCATATAATCTGGTTAGTAAATAAAGCGTGCCCCAAGACGTTTTCAGGCATTACAACAATTTGAAAATTACTAACAGTTGATTTTCCTCTAGTATTGAGGCAAAAAGTGAGGAAGATTCCTAAGGAATTCGACACAGAATAACCAAAAACTTCATAAGAAAGAAATTAAAGCATGTTTCAAAATAGCTTTTTAAGTCCCACTGATCATTGATTTGATTCTTGTGTCTCCAGTCACGGAAAAGCATTCTGAGAGAAAGGATGCTGGTTCCAGAAGAGGTCTGAGAATCTGCCTTTGGCTG
Organism: Equus quagga; assembly: GCF_021613505.1. NCBI lineage: Eukaryota > Metazoa > Chordata > Mammalia > Perissodactyla > Equidae > Equus > Equus quagga. Next base: position 69,820,850 of record NC_060277.1, on the reverse strand, counting down.
TTTATGGAGATGAGATTCAAATACCCTCAGATCATGAAATGTGCCTGAACTCATTTCAGAGAAGAAATGTTTTTAAATGCAAGTGGAAATATAAATATTGAATAATAATATGCATATTATGGGCCATTTCTCTATTTTTTATATCTTTGAGGATTAGAAAAGTATAAATTATTTTTGTTATTACAAATAGTCATAAAAAGACCATTAAATGACATTCTGGCTGAAAGGAAAACAGAATTTTTGTATTGGTGTGAGATGCTAACTTATTATTGCATTTAGATCTACTGACCATTTGAGGGAGTTAGAAGTTAAAGTAAACAACTGGATCTGTAGTTGATCTCTGCATATTTTAATCCAAATATGGTAAAGGGCAGGGCTAAAGAAAGGAGTGTCCCAATAATAAACAGGGCTCAGAACTTGTAACAGAAAATTAAATTATACTCCACTCAGGAGAACCCCGCACTTTGCACTTTGGTTAAAGTCTCATTTTGGTTTAAATTGCTAAACTTTTCCTAGAAAATTAAGTTTTCTTTAATCTCCTCTCTTCTGAATTGCAGAAATCAGATAAAACTACTTGATAAAATGACTTCTTGTCACAATGCTGAAGATCCTATAAAAAAGGTTGCTATATTTGGAGGAACTCATGGGAATGAACTAACAGGAGTGTTTCTAGTTAAGCACTGGCTAGAAAATGGTGCGGAGATTCAACGAACAGGGCTGGAGGTAACACCATTTATTACCAACCCAAGGGCAGTGAAGAAATGTACCAGATATATTGACTGTGACCTGAATCGAGTTTTTGACCTTGAAAATCTTGGGTAAGACTATATTTTGTGTTATGTGTGTATGTGTGTGTGAAAAGTAGTATGTGTGTGGAAGAACACGTATATGTATATGCATATGATATTCATGTCTGTACATATAGTCACTATTGTGAATAGAATCACTTTCACTTTTAATCATACTCCATTATGAATTACGCAATTATCTAAACTGAGCATTCACATGCTCTTTTATAAACGTTTTTAAGGAACAGACTACTCTTAACTGATTTTCTTTTGAAACGTATTTCATATGGACTAAGATAATAAATAAGAAAGGTTTTTCTTTTTAAATCATATCTTTAAAGAAACAGATTTAATAGTCTTTTGCATTAAATTAGTGTTTGGCCACTGTGCTTACGTACGTATTTGTTAGCTTTCTAGATGTTTCATTCTTATGTTTTTATGCAACTATGTTTGTGATAGTGCATAAAGTTCTAGTTATGAAAAGTATGATGTTTCAATTAGTATTCGTGTAATAAAAGAGTAAATAAACGCTTGTCGTCAGAAAACATCACACCACCCTGTGATCTGAGGAGTAAATATACTTACCTTCAGTGTGGATTGCTGTAGGTGGGAACAATGAGAAGTAAAGGCACTTCACCTGAATTTTCTGAATTTAAATTACAGCTGACTTTTAATACATTGCATACAATGTATACAATCGTAACACTCTAGATATGTCCTTATTAATTATTTTTGCCGTTGTTTACATCGTTATAACATGTAGGCATATGAGCCTCTAAGTGTTTGCTTTTTGCTGCTTCTTTCTTTCATTTACATAAAAATATTATTAAATATCTACCCTTCTCAGGGCACCATGTCAAGTACTGTGGGAGTACAAAGGCAGCCTACTAGCTAAGATATAAGATGCAGATAGGAACAATTAATGCAGCACTGCTTTATGCACTCATCTTCTAATAAATGCTAATTTGAGTTTAGAGAGTTACTTAAATTTAATTTCGCCACAGATCAAAACATGGTTACTACTTTAGTACAAATATACCTCACTTTATGGAATAGATGTTTTCCAGGACAGTTATACATTAGTCATACTTTGTGTATCAAGTCATATTTTTACTAGCATAAATTTTAGTCTCAGAAATGCTGTATCTTCACGACTGAAGTTATGTCGACACAATTAAGGTTTTTGTACTCACCTAAAATAGCTATTAGCTAACTGATATTACAAGTAAGAATTTGTTGAAGAATAACTCTTTTAGTTGGAATGTTGACTTCCCAGATAACTCTGAGATGGACTGAAATGGTGCATTTTCTTATTATGACCACTCAATAGCATAGATTTCAATGAGAGCAGTCTTTTAAATTAAATTTACTTTCTACTTCTCACATTTAACCTCTTCAGAGGCTCGACAGTTCTCTCTCAGGATAGCTATGGGAAACCTGTGAGAAAGATTAATTAATTACCTTCTCCCGTCCTCCTTCTCCCAGATTTGCTCCTTTTCGTATATTCCCCATCTCAGTGATGTCACCATGACCCACCGCATTCCCTATGGATATCATCTTAGAACCTTCCTGGTTCCTCATCCCCCAGGCCTAGTGGGTCACTAAGTCTTCTCAATTATTCAAGTATTGAATAATTGCAAGTGTGTTGCAAATCCGATCTCCCTCTCCATTTTCACTACCTTATTTCTTCTTAGTTTATTTCTTCCATGGACAGTGAGAGTAGCCTCCTAAAGAATCTTTCTGCATCCAGCCTTACTCCAGTCCTTCCTGCCATCAACTCTGTATGGTGGCTGCCATAGGAATCATCCTAACGTGCACATCTTATCATGTCTCTCCTTTGCTGAAAATTCTTCAGAAATCTCCATCCAGAATAGATTTAAGTAACTTAGTATAGCTGATGTGCGCTTTAGGATCTTGCCCCTGCCTGTTCTTTCGGCTTCATCGCTTGGGACTCTTCCTATGGGACCTGGACTCCAGGCATGAAAACTCAAAGTGTCCGTTATATTTCCAGGGTTCAGGCCTTGACTCTGAGCAACTGGGTGGCTGGTGGTGCTATTTACTCACATCAGGGAGTATTAGAAGCAAATCAGTTGTAGGCGAGCCTCATGGAGTTATTTCATGAATTAACTTTTTAAATGCATATATATCTTTAGTAACTATGTTTGGTTACATATAATAGTAACCTGAAAACAGTGGCTTAAATAAATAAGATTTTCTTTGTCACAAATAGTAAGTCTAGAATCAGGCAGTCCAGGGCTGGTGCAAGGCTCAGTAATAGAATCAATGCCAGAGGCTCCGTCTCTCTTCCCACTGCACTGTCCTTAGCATGCAGCTTCTGTCCTCATGGTTTTTGCTTCATAGTCAAAAGATGGCTGTTGCAGTTTCTTAATTGCAGGCAGGAATTACCCAGGTGTAAACGGTGGGTCCCTTCAAGATACTAGCAAAAAAAGTCAATGAATAAAAATTGATGGAATTGTAGATAAATGTGATTGAATACTGTAACGAGGGAAAATAAATTTAAACCGTCATCGTGTACAATAAGAAAAAATGTATCCTAAGGGTGAAGTGGTGCACCTACAACACGAGTGACAAACATTAATGTACAACTGAAATTTCACAAGATTGTAACCTATCAATAACTCAATAAAAAAAATTTTAAAAAAAAGAAGATAATAAATACTAATGATGAATTCAAATGTTATAAAATGTTGTCACATCTACAAATAAAATAGTTGAGTTTTGATTTTTAAAAAAAAAAAAAGAAAAGAAAAAATGTATCCTAACCATTGCAGGAGAGGGAGAGGGAGCAGGTAGAGACTCCTTTGAGAATTCAATAAAAACTGTAAACCCTCATCCCAGAAAAATACACATATGCATATACCTGCAAAATTTTTCATTTTCACAGCGTTTATAGACTCTTGTCTGTAAAGCTTGTCCCTGGACCACTAGTGGTTCCTGGATGTCAATTAAGAATCTGTAATTAGATCATGTGAGCACCTATGTTTGAGTATTTTTGTGTAATAGAACTAGCTAGAGTGCAAAAAAAAACATAGGTACATGTGATGGTCTGGTTCCATAATAGCCCAGTGCACATAACTACTAAGAAACTGTTGATTAAATTAATGGATAAATTCTGTTCAGGGTTAAAGTCAAATGGTAAATTCTGTTTGAAATGTCCTTTTTGTGACAAGCCGCTCAAATGAACTATTATTTGTGAGTATGTCAATGCAACATTACATGGAATCAAATAGAGAAAAAATGTAATTTTTCATTTATAAAGTTTTCAAATAAATTTCCACTTTCCTCACAGATTTTTCATATTAAAGGTTTGGCAACTGCTTCCTTATACATTGTGTTCTTATTGTGTATTTATGTTATCCTAAGCCACAGATGTTGTTAATCTTTTTTTTTCTGCTAACAACAGCAAAAAAATGTCAGAGGATTTGCCATATGAAGTGAGAAGGGCTCAAGAAATAAATCATTTATTTGGTCCAAAAAATAGTGAAGATTCCTATGACATTATTTTTGACCTTCACAACACTACTTCTAATATGGGGTGCACTCTTATTCTTGAAGATTCCAGGAATGACTTTTTAATTCAGATGTTTCATTATATTAAGGTAATGTCAATGTTATTCATTTATAAGTTAGCATAGGACCTGTACTTTTAAGTCAATTAAAAATGAGAAACAGCCAGAAAAGGGTCAAGAGGGAGGGTCCAAGAGAAATGGGGGAGAGGAGGAACACCAGAATAAAGGCAGTGGTGACAAGCAAGAGAAAAGGAGAGGAAATGAGTAAAATAATAAGTACAATGAATAAAATAATAAAACACATGTAGATTCTTGTGTCTGTAAAATTATAAATATTTTATCCAGACATCCACCAAATCATAGGCTATTTGGTAAAACTGAGTAAAATCAATACTAAAATTTTAAATGGTGTGGTTGAAGTGGCTTAATTACGGTTTTTGGAAGCTCAAGAAATACTCATTTAATGTTGACTAAGGACCGGTGATAAAACGATCTTTAGTCCTGCCCTTGTATCCATTTGATTCAGATGCCCCAGCACACATCTGATCTTTCAGTGCTTCATATAGCTAATCCTTTTAAGACTCAGAAACCTAAAAGATAAAAAATTCAGCAATCCAGTGCTTATAGCTAGAGAAAAATGGCTAGAAAATAACAACTAAGCAAAAAACATAAATAATGAACTCTATACTTATTTCTGTATAAGGGATATCCTTCCCTCTGGAGAGCCAGTATGATTTAGTGGAAAGAGTTTGACCCTTGTAGCCAGGAGAACCTGGCTTTAAATCCTGGCTTTCTCATTCACCTTGGACAAGATATTCAACTCCCAAACCTTGCTTTCCTCATTTTATAAAATTGGCATAAAAACAACACTTAACCGTATGACTGTCAAAAGCCTTAAGTGAGATAAGTAAAGAATTTAGCCTAATACCTATGAGATAGTAAAGATTGAGTATTATTTTTGTTTCCTTTGAGTTTTCGACAGTAACTAGATAGTAGTTCTGGTAGGAGATCATAATGCAGCTATTCTTTGTTGCTCATTGAAGGGAGAGCCGAATGCTTTGGTTGCCAGGCATGGAAGCAGCATGGCTGACATTGTTATCAAAACCGAGAGTCCAGTCTTGAATTCTCATTCAGATAAGTGGGGGTAAGAAGAGTTACCCAACATCTGTAGAGACCTAGACCACAGGGGTTGAAACAGAATTATTTAAGAGACCAATACTAAGCTAAATAAGTATAACCAGTAATGAAAACAAAAAGAACCAAATCCATTCAGAAAGAAAATTTATTTCACATTCTTTGATCATTGTTCTGAAGAATGGTTTAAAGTACATTTTACCCAGAAAGCTATGTGTAATTCAATTTTATATGTAATCCTTTTATGAGTTTTCAAAACCATGATTATAACATTGGATTTTAGAGTGTGTTTTGTAAAGCTGTCTTACTAATCTTAGTTGGTGAAGTAAAACATATTGAAGGCATTATTGACTCTCTAGCAGAAAAGAGAACAACACAGATGGCTTTTACATCATAAGAACGATGCTTTAATTCTTTGCAGACTTCTTTGGCTCCGTTACCCTGCTATGTTTATCTTATTGAGCATCCTTCCCTCAAATATGCAACCACTCGCTCTGTAGCCAAGTATCCCGTTGGTAAGTTATATTTCCAGTTGTCACAACTTAACAAAATACGTCGTACATTAAATCTCAGAAGCAATTATTTTTTAAAGAATATTTATAACTACCTTGCTTATCCTTGTGGCTTATAATTGTAAGTAATAAGCAAACTAACTTCAGCAGGCTCTAACTATATAAAATTCCCTCCGTTTCACTGAGCAGCCTTCTGTGTTCCAGGAGAGAAACACTGTGCTGAGGGAATTTGAATCTTTTATAATGGAGAGTAAGAATGCCTGCCCTTTGCTCTGAGGAAGATGCCATCCCTGTCTTCCAAGACTGTTCACATACAAACATTCTTGAAAAAATAATCTGGAACCAAGGCAGTCAGTGTCTTGCTGGCAAAATGTGCAGAAACACAAAAGACCCATAGAGAATCTCATAACATCCCTCTTAGCATCTGCTTTGCAGTAGAGTCTCCCATAAACTGTATTTATTACATTCACTGTTTTGCCCATGTCAATTACTGGGCTGTGAATCCATCTTTACCTTCTGGTCGCTTCCAACATGCAGGCTTGCATCTCATACTCCCTCTTAGACAGTCTCTTTTTTCTATATTCCATTCTCTTTCCTAAGTGACCTATGAGCATAATTGTTTGCAGACTACACTATAATCACTAAAATTGCTTTCACATTTTAAAATCTTTCTTATTAGATCTCAGATGGTTTAACCCAGAGCAGTTTAATTAAAAACAAGTTGTCAAACAATATAAGCACAAAGTTATCCTGGCTATTCAATTATTGATAATTTTGGTGCATAATCAAGTGATCATTTGGGGCAAACTAAATATCCAAGTATAGGTAATTATTTGAAACAAAAAAAAAATGCTTAACAATAAGGGATAGAGATCCTGTTTCTCTGTGATGTCAAATTAAAGCATAAGATGTCCACACTTTGAAAGAACAATCTTGGTCTATGTTATTTCTGGGGCAATGCTGCCCTTCGCCAGAACAAATGTCTACTGATATGTTTGGCCCTTAAAAATACAACCAAATCTTTAAAACATTTCAATATGAAGGAGTATTAAGATCATCATAAATAATTAGAAATATTGTATGTTCTCCTTCCAACTTTCCTATTTTATTTGGATTTTTTTTTTTGAGGAAGATTAGCCCTGAGCTAACATCTGCTGCCAATCCTCCTCTCTTTTTTTGCTGACGAAGACAGGCCCTGAGCTAATATCAATGCCTGTCTTCCTCTACTTTATACATGGGACACCTGCCACAGCATGGCTTAATAAGCAGTGCGTGGGTCCGCGCCCAGGACTCAAACCGGCCAACCCCGAGCCGCCAAAGTGGAGTGTGTGAACTTAACCACTGCACCACGGGGCTGGCCCCTGGAATATTTTTATATCATCCACTCATTTGGAAAAAAAAAAAAACCTAAGAACAGAGAGACACTCTCTCTGATTCAACATTTTATAGTACACTTATGACTGTTGTCCCATACAAACTTGCTTTAACTTCTACTAGCCGCCTTCAAGGACTACCTTTCATTCTATTGCCAAGGCAGCTGAAATGTGGCAGGATCATTCCAGATAAACTTTATCCTGGACAGAAGTAGTTTACTGCTGCCAGCCTTATGATCATTCTCAGAATCTTCATTCTTTGTCTCTGTCTTTCTGTCTGTCTGCCTGTCTCTCTCTCTCTTTCTCTCTCTCTCTCACAAACACACACACACACACACACACACACAGAAAAGTGACCAGGCACAATCTTCTAACTCTTCCAGGCTGACCATGGCCTCATTTGAGACTCGGAAAAGTTAGTTTTATGACCATTTTTCATCAGCTCTGCTCCTGACTATGCCCTGGCACGTCCTACAAATTTCAACATTTTTGCTGACATAGGATCTGTGTCAAGGTTAATTTTTGGTTTGGAAATATAGCCGCCCTACCTATTATCCTCCACTCACAATCAGAAGGAAAAAAAACAACTTAATAACTGACATTTCTGGATCAAACACCCATTCCTACCAGTTCTTTACTCTTCTCCACATAGGACTGCCCACACCACATCTTCCATCTCCCCTAAAACAAGAATATGTAGAATGTTTTTGGCTGCAGGAAATTCAAACTGGCTTAAACAATAAGATAAATTTATTATTTTTACGTAACAGCTCAACAACATCATGAGAGGCCAGGTTCTTTTTATCTTTCTAGTCTTCTCTTTAGCTTGTCTTTAGCAGCCCCCAAGACCACAAGATGTCCACTGTAGTTTCAAGCATCATATGCCAACATGACAATATCTGGTGGAAGAAAGGAGACTCTCAGGAATTCCCCTGCAGACCTTCCATTATGGCCCCTTGGCCAGACTGGTTCACCTATTCATTCTTAAGTTAATCACTAGGGTAATGGGATTACTGTGATTGAGTTAAATTATTCCACATAATCTCCTGAACTGGAGAAAGCTTTGCCTACCTGGAAGATTGGATACCTGACCAAAATCAGGACTCTGTTAGCAAGGAGGAAGATGGAATGGATTTTGGGTAGGCAACCAAAAATGTCTTCTACAATATGCATACAGACATATCCATGAACAGATTTTCACACATTTGTACAAATCATTTATGCACCGATATGTACCTTAGCCACACTTATGCCATATACTTAAATACATGTCCACACATATATACAAGAAAACTAAGCACAACAAATAAAAAATAAGATGAAAGAGAATATAGTAAGATTTTGTAAATTGAGAAATAACAGAAGTGAGTGAAAATATGATAGTGGAAAAAAATATATATGAATTGGGTGGAAGAGAAAGACATTGGATTATATTATACTTGATGGATGGCTTGATAAATAGAGAAGGTGATGCTCAAAGGGATAAGTGTGTGAGAGACTTGAACAAGAAGGAAGGGACTAGACAAGTGGTTTAAAGAAGGAATATTTTGTAGGAATAAGGATGGATGATTGACACCCACAGGAAGTAGACCTGATAGTTCAGACATAACTGTATGGGTGTAAGAAGAAATGATTACAAAGTTTTTCTATGAAAAATTAAAACCATTACACTGTCATGTCAGGATGGGTTGTTATGTTAGGGGCAAGAATGTTGCTCCAGGGTCACATGGATTGTCATGTTGACTTAAAGCTATGGCTCATCTATTCTAGATTTCTGTGACTAAATAGATGTCTTTCCTCCTGTCAAAGCTAAATGTTAGATCTATGACAGTTTCTCTTTGTGACCACTTATTATTTTGTTAGTATAAATCTGTTTTCCCCTTTTACTATCATGATGTTTATGTATGTTGACAATATTGAAGGAAATTTCAAGAGAAAATGACCCCAAGATCTTACTACTATAACACAAATCTTTGACTTTTTCCGTGTTTTTTCTCAGTCTTTATTCACTATGCACATAACTTGTAAAAGTTCTGTTTTATTTTTTGCCTAACATTATGTCTCAAATATTCTCTGTGATTCCACATGGTCCACCTTTTTAATAATTTTTAAGGATGGGATTTTAGATCTTGATATATTAAAATGCTTAATTTTATAACATATTCTAATACTTATATAAAGGTGACTATCTCCCCTTCTGTACTTAGGTATAGAAGTTGGTCCCCAGCCTCAAGGGGTTCTGAGAGCTGATATTTTGGATCAAATGAGAAAAATGATTAAACATGCTCTTGATTTTATACATAATTTCAATGAAGGTAAGCGGGGGGCAGAAGTTGTTTCCTTAATTGTTAGCTTGTGTGTGTGTAAATAAATCGGAAAAGGAAGATGAGATGAGCACACATTGTGATTAACCACTAAACACTGAAATAGCAATTGGAACCCAGGTCAAATTTGCCATGCTCGTGATATTAGGTGTTTCTTAAAACTTTTATTCACTTCAGTCATTCCTCAATGACCAGAATAGGCACATTCAAGAAAAACAGCTACCAAATAAAGCTCCCCAAATAAAATCCTTGTTTTCCTATTAATCTCCGTTTTAAAAAGCAAAGAAATAGTAGGAAACACAAATGTTCAATAAACATATGAAAAGATGTTCAATATCACTAGTAATCAGAGAAATGCAAATTAAAATGAGAAACCATTTTCTCCCATTAGATTGGAAAGATCTTAAAATCTGATATGATTAAGTGTTGGTAAGGGGATACTTTCATTCCTTGCTGGTAGAAATTGACAAAGACACTTTAGAGAATAATTCTGCACTATCGACCATTAAAATACACAAATCCAGGGCTGGCCCTGTGGCCAAGTGGTTAAGTTCGCATGCTCCGCTGCAGGCGGCCCAGTGTTTCGTCGGTTCGAATCCTGGGCGCGGACATGGCACTGCTCATCAAACCACGCTGAGGTGGCGTCCCACATGCCACAACTAGAAGGACCCACAATGAAGAATATACAACTATGTACTGGGGGGCTTTGGGGAGAAAAAGGAAAAAAATAAAATCTTTAAAAAAAAAATACACAAATCCTATGACCAAGCACTTCCATATCTCAAAGGGACACAAGCACATGTACACCCAGTGTGTCATAAACAAGGGTGGTTGTCGCAGCATTGTTTGTAACAGTGAAACAATGGAAACCACCTGGATATCCATCAGTTGGGGAACAGTTAAATAAACTAATATGAAAAGATCTTCAAATAGATTGCTAATTGAAAGAAAGCAGGTTGCAGACCAAAGCATACAGTTTACCAATTTGCTTCACATATATGTTAATACACAGGAAAAGTTCTAGAAGAAAACACACGAAACTGGTAACAATGATTACTGAGGAGAGGAGGAACAAACCAGGTTAATTTTGTTCTGTTTCCAAGAAGAATGATATAGTCACATATTATTTGTGTAATTAAAAAATAATAAAATGGGGGCTGGTGGTGGAGTGGGTATATGGAACTCTTATGTATAATCTGCTTATTCAGTAAATCTAAAACTGCAGCAAAAAAATGAAATTCATTAATTATAAAAAATAATCTTACTTTAAATTTTTAAAAAATTATAATTAAAATCAAAGAGACCTATGTAAATAATTATTCCAACAGGCTGAACTAAAATTGTTGTTGGGGAATGGGTCCTTATAGTGACAGAGCTGGTGAATAGTTCAGTGTCTGAGGGGAGTAGAACTCCTTAACCTCAGATTGTGCTCCTGCCGCAATCACAGGAATTTCTTCCTGTGCTTGGGAATCCTTCGACTCCAAGGGGGTAGGGACTGAAAATCAGCTCTGCATCTTTTGATGAAAGGACAGGTTCTATACTGCCTGATGGACCTGGGGCTGGGAAGGTCAGCACTTACTCACGAGAAACCCTTTGAATAGTAGGTGTGGGACTACAGTATGTTCAGAAACGACGCAGCCAGGTAGAAGCCCACAAACCTGAGTGGAGAAACATGGTTTTCAAATCCTAGTCCAGACATTCTTCCCACATGGGCGGGGATCTAGGAGCTGTCCTAGTAGCTCCAGGACAGCCACCTCCACCTCTGCTTCAACCAGAGCAGTTCTTCTCTCATTGCTCTTCTGTGTAACATTTTATTTAAGCAAAGCCTTCTGCAATTCAAAAAATTTTAACCACTATTAATTTAGACTATCCAGTTTGGTGGATTTTTAACTAGCATGGAAAGAGCACCGTTGTCCAAAGAATGCTGAGAAAAGGATCATGGCCATCTAGAGACGTCTCTAGAAATGTGTAGAAGAGCTCCATCCTCAGCTCTGTGCTGCTCAAAATTATTATTAGTGACTTGGATAAGGACATATGTGATGTGACGTGCTTATAGAAGTGATAGGTGGCAGGAAGCTAGCGGGGAAAAATCTAGGTTCAGAAGGTGGATCCAAAAAGTCCTGACAATCTTTAACAATTGTCTAAACCAAATGTTTAAGATTAAATACATCAGGAACAAAGTTTTACTTTTATATTTAAAAATCCCAGAATGAGGGAGGTGATGGTCTCTTTTCTGCCTTAGATAAGCAACACTTGGAGAACTGTGGATAAATTCTCAGTCCATATTTCAGGAGGAATATCTATAAAGTAAAGATTAGCCAAGGAAGAGTTGAGAATGTTGAGGAGTTTGAAAACCATAATAAGAATAATCCCTAAGATGCACATAGAACTTCAGTTTACAAAGTGCCTTCATATCTATCCTCATGTATGTGACCACATCCGAGTAGTGGCTGATAAAACTAAGGATACTTAGACTGGCAAAAAGAAGGCTTGAGGGCAATTTTATTTTAGAATTTCAGAAGTGTTATGTTGGAAAGCAATTAGATATGTTTTCTGTGACCCAGAGGGCAAAACAGAATCAGTGGGATAAAGTTCCCTAGAGATAGAAATTTCTAGTTAACAAAGCTGACCAACAGTGGAACAGACCACACTATATGATGTTGTTCAAGCAGGAGTAAGGTGACTACTTGGCCAGAATGAAATGGAAAATATGGGATGGAGAAGTTCAAGACTCCCTCCAACTCTGAGATTGCGGGGGCGGGGGGTGGGGGGAGCGGGGGCGTGGCGGTGACCATAGCACACCATGTGCCCTACATTGGACAAAAGTTCATCCTGTTTGCTCAGAGATTGCCTGAGTATATAAGTCAACTACTCCTTTTCCAAGTGGCTGGGCATTGGGTTGTTTAATGTTGCCACATCTTTGGAAGTTGGTATATTGCCCACATCCCAAGACCTCAGTGCTCAGGAGCTGTCCAAGTGTTTAATGTTCTTAGTTAAGAGAAAGAGCAGATGCTAAAGTTGCCTCACCTCCTGGACGTCCTCCTGAAGGTATGCAATCATGGAATCTCAGAGCTGGAAGGGCCCTCCAAGATAAGCTAATTCAAAACCCTTATTTGGCAGGTAAAGAAAGCGATCCTTGACAAGTTAAGCACCTTGCTCAAGATTACAATCTAGGTGGCTAGAGCCCAGATGTCCTGACTCCCAGTCTGGGCTCTTTTTCTCCCACACTGGCTTTTTAAATTCTGTTTTCTACCTGTGCCAATCGGTGTACTTGTTGACAGTGTGCTGATAGGAATAACTTGAGAACATCATTTGGCTTCGTGTCGTTTATGAACATCCTCAGCTAAAACAGTGTGTCCTCCCTGGAACTGTCTGTCTGTAGTTTTTGGTTGTTCTTGTTCTTGTTCTTCCTTCCTTAAAGTATCAATTTCCCTTTTTTTGGGAGATATTTCTTTTGCTGTTTATACACATTGTTTTTGCTGTAGGAAAAGAGTTTCCTCCCTGTGCTATTGAAGTCTATAAAATAATGGAGAAAGTTGATTATCCCAGGAATGAAAATGGAGAAATTGCTGCTTTTATCCACCCTAATCTGCAGGTAACATTTACTATTTCTTTAAAATATTCAAAATAATTATGCCCACCTTTGAGTAGAATTTTATAAATTCATAAGTTCATAAGAATTTTATAAATTCATAAGTTCATAAAGCATTTTACATACACTAGCTCATTGATGTTCTCAAAAACACTGCAGTGTCTAAGGTCTTCAGGCCTTCACTCAGTAGATGTTTACTGAGTGTATCCTGTGCTGAGTCTGGGGATGCATCAGTGAACATGCTCTATACTCTCATGGAATCCATAGTCTAGATATACTAAAGTCTAACCTCTGGTCTAGAAATGAAAATAACCAGATGCTATAACAGAATAATGAGGTGGGGAGCAGTGGTCAGACAAGGGGTCTCAGAGAAAGTGAAGTTCCTGCCCAAGTGCAATGCATAGGAATTATTGTATCTTCTTTAACATAAGAAAACAGAGGCTCCAAAGTTAGATCCTTCCCATAGCCCAGCAGCTGTCAATGGCAGATCCAGAACTAACGTTCTTTGCAGTTGACCACATTGCTGCCACCTCCCTGTGATCATCACTGAAAAAGTGAGAGAAAACAACCAGAACCCCTTTCTTTGGAATGTTTTCTGCCACCATTCCCTGACTCTCCTCAGAACCCCGCCATCTGTTCCTCCATAGCGGAACAATCAATAATGGTGTAGCGAAGAAGGAGAAGAGGCTCGGGAGAGCGTAGGAGGTTTAAATCTGGAAAAGACAAAAGTAAAAGCAGAGAGGAGCAAAGACTCCAAAAAACTAAAACATTCGTTCCCATTGTGAGTACCCTACACACCCTCAGACCTCAGAGATGGAAGAGACCTGGTGGATTATCCAGTCTGGGGCTTTCAACCCTGGCTACACATTGCCTAGAGAGCTTTTTAAAAAATGGCGATGTCAGGACCACACTCTGAGATAATCTGATCTTATTGGCCTGAGTAATCAGGGCGGAAAACCACTGATCCAGTTCAAACTCCTATTTAATAACCTTAATGATAGTCATCCAGACTTGCAACATAATAAAGGAGCTGCCCAAAAATACAGACTAGTGGAGGAAATCCTACTTTGTGCCTTAGTGGGATCCAGGTGGAAACTTGGAGAAGGAGCCTTCGGCAATGTTTTAAAGAACAGAAAGATAAAGATTCAGGGAGAGAAAGGGGGAAAACCCTACAGGTAACAAATATAACAGTTACAAGAAACAGAGGCCAAGGTGACGATGTCATAACCAGCTACTACACAGGATTTTTTGTTTTCTATTCCTCAAGGATCCTTGAGGAGTACAAAAATCATCCTGGGGAGACAGACGTGAGATTAGTGAGATCGGTAACAAACAGGCTTAAGTGGGAGGTCTTGAAAGTCAGGAAGGATGGTTTTGATTTGATAGACTATAACAAATGGCTCAGTTTTCTACAGGAGGGATGGATTGGTTAATTATTTCCATAAATATATTTGAATAACTACTAAGCTTGTTCTGGGCCCTGAGATTCAAGATATGTAAGATCCCTCACAGAGCTTCCGTATTAATAGGGGGACAACAGACCATGAATAAGTAAACAATACATAAACCAAATGATTTCAAATTGTAATACATGCTATAAAAGAAATAAACAATAATAGAGTAGAGGTTAACAAAGGGAGGTGGAGTGGCCGGAAAGAGCCATCTCTGAGATGAAGGCATTGAAGCTGGAGCCTAGAAGATGAGAAGTCACCACATGGAAAACCAGTGCAAAGGCTCTAAGGCTGGAACAAACTTGGAGTGTTTGAAGAACAAGAAGAAGATCAGTATTAGTGGAGAGTAGGGAGTGAACAGAGAGGACAGTAGACCCTGGAGCCAGAGTCACAGGCAGGGACCTGGTTACGAGTCCAGATTTTATTCTGTGTGATGGTTCTTAATCAGGGCTGCTCGCTGGAATTACCTAGGAGATTCCCCCCTAAATGCCTGGAGGCCACCACAAAAGCACTAAAGCAGTGCTTCTCGAACTCAGGCCACGTAAGAATCATCTGGGGAGCTTTTTAAAAATCCTGCTTCCCAGGTCCCATCCCCAGAGATTCTGGTTTAATTCATCAAGGCAGAGACAAATCGCCTAGGTTCAGCAGGTGATTTTCCTGTGGCTCAGGTTTGGGGAGCACCGCACCACATTGGGATCTCTGCAGGTGGGACTCGCAGAGCTTGGGGAGGACTTGAAGAAACACCTGCAGCGTCCACCTGAAAACCGCTGGTCCAGAGCAATAGTTCCCAGCAGTAGTTCTCAGTCCTGTGGAATCACCTGGGCTTTAAAAATAAAAATAAAAACAGTGAACTACAACTGAGAAGCACGAAGGGATTTGGGGAGGTGCGTGATGGATTATGTATCTCAGTTACATGGTTATATGACTGTATGCTACGCATTTGTCAAAACGTACAGAACTATATCCCAAAATGAATGAATTTTACTACATGTAAATTTTAAAAATAATGCAGCCTGAACACCACTGAGATTGAGATTGAGCCCCATTGGGGTTTTGATTGGATGTATCTGAGGTGGGACCAGTCTTTAGTCATCTACATTTCTTAAACATCCCAGGTAATTATAACATGCAGCCAGGGTTGATAAAATTGCTGTAATGCAGCGCTTCTCAAACTTTAATGTTGCACACGTGAATCTCTGGGGATTTGCTAACATGAAGATTTTGATTTAGTATGTCTGCTCTTCTAACAAACTCCCCGGCGATGCTGCGGCTGGGAAGTGTTAGAAATGCAGAATCTCAGGCTCCCACCCCAGACCTATAGTGTCAGAATTTGCATTTTAACAAAATCCCTACATGAATTGCAAACACATCAAAGTGTGAGAACTGCTCCAGGGTTCCTGTGGTGTGACAACATAGATGTCTGAGGGCTCAGAGGTGCAAATCCCTGGTGCGGACCTCTCAGATAACTCAGTTGTGATCGTAATGTGGGGGCGTATATAGAATACATCCACCTGGTCTTAGACTTTCCCCAGCCCACCCCTCCTTCTCTCCCCAACCCCATCAGCACAGGCCCTCCTCGTAGGCAGGCACCATGTTACTCATTTTTATATCCCCAAGAGTAGAACGTCTTCACACCGAAGGCTCCTAATGATAGTTCCTGAGTTTTACTGAAGAGAATGTAACTTCAGCTAGCAAGAGATAGAATATACGCTTAGGGAGACCTGCATTTAGTTCAGCCTTTTAATAGAAATCTCTTTGGCCACATTCAGGGCAAACTTGGTAATGAAGCAAACTCTAATTACATGTGTCAGTTATAAAAATTAAAAGGGGAACTCTTAAAACTGCTGCCAGAATTAATTACTCAGTATCAGTTTAGTCAGATCACTCGTGTGCCCGTCTACACGTCTCTCCAGTATCTCTTTTAAAAGAATACAATGCTATAATTTGCTAGTTGTCTAGAGCCTGACATAAGATTTTTAAAGAAAAAAAAATGCAATTTACATATTTTAATTGTTTCCTGTAAGGATCAAGACTGGAAACCATTGTACCCTGGGGATCCGGTGTTTTTAACGCTTGATGGAAAGACCATTCCACTGGGCGGAGACTGTACCGTGTACCCAGTGTTTGTAAATGAGGCCGCGTATTATGAAAAGAAAGAAGCTTTCGCAAAGACGACTAAACTAACACTCAACGCAAAAAGTATTCACTCCTCTTTACATTAGAAATCACTTCCAGCTCACTTGTTATACGGTATCTTGAAAAATTCTACTAGTTTGTAAGCTCCTGACTAGCAGGATTGTGCCTTATTCAGCTTCACAGCCATAGCGCCGAGCCCAGTGCCTTGCACACAGTGGACATCCAGGTCACTTTCTTGAATGAATGAATAAATTAACGAATATCTTTTAAAGGTATCATACTTTATGAATGTAGCTTCTTCAAAGAAGTGCGTTTCTTAGTTCTGTATAACTTTATATACTTTATACTTTAGTAATTTAACATTCTTAATAAATAGCCTTTAAATTCAAATTTTAAAATTGAAATAGATGCTATGTACAAAAAGTCATTAACTTGAGCATAAAATTAAATGTATGTTTTCAAGTGATGTACTAATGTTCCTAGAAACTAATGGTGCAGACTTGCTATTTTAAATTTTTTCATATTTAAATTTATGATATGTAGTAAGTATACAATTTATAAACCTTAGCAATAGTTGTGATATCCATAGGAGACTTTTAAATGCTCTTTTGAAGATGAAATATGAACGAGAAATGAGAGCCTATTGTAAAGGTGACATTATGAATAAATCAAGACAGACAGACAGTGACCCACACAAAGCATGGCTGCTCCGCATGCCCACTTGTTCTGCGCTGACCCTGGGGAGCCAGAGCCGCCTTCAGACATCTCACATGCCCCTAAGAAGCTAAGGTTCCCTCCCACCTCAGGGAAGTTGGAAGAGGCAGCTTCCCCCCCACTGTCACTCCTCATTTTGAAAGAACATGCTTGCCCTTATGTCCAAGCAACGTGAGAGGAAGTCTTTGGGCTCCAGCAGCATAAGTGGTGATGACAGAGACAGCAGAGGGCAGGGGACACTAGTGGGAATGTGGCCCAAACTCATGTCTCTGGTTTGCAAATGCATTCTTCCAAGAAATTCCTCCCTGTTCTAAACGCCCAAATCCCTCACCTCCCATGGTTCTTCTCCTCAAAGGTCCTCAGATCAGAACGCTGCCTCCTCCCTCTCCAGGAGCCTCCCCGCCCTCCTCTCTTAGACCCAGCGGCCGAGTAAAGAGAGTTTCTATCCTATGATTTGGACCTCAAGGAACCCATATTTATGGTTTCAAATATTTACCAAAATCATGGTAACATTATCTGGAACACATATATATATATATAAACATTTTCATTCTTCCAGAGCAAGCCTCATTAAGCCAGTTTCTTTCCATATTTGATGTTCTATAGAGAACAAACTGTTTCTAAATTTTTCAGCATTTATTTTTGTACTTTACCCAAATTATTTTCATCGAAATAAACTCTCTTCCTTCTGAATTCTGCAGCAAAAATTCGACTTATCATTCAGTTTCTGTACCTAAGTTTTACCAAGTTTCCTTCTCCTGCTGTGAATGTTCCTTTGTGTTTTATGTCCAAGTCCAATTTTTCTGGGTCAATTTTTTCCAGATGTAAATTTTGGCAAGAATACTTTATTCTTCCATCAAATTTTAGTTACTTATAAAATTTACAATGTGCAATTTAGGCCACTGTGGTTTCGGGTTTTGTATCGATTTTTTCTATCAAATCTAATTTTCTTTGACAATATTTATAGTCTTCAGAATTTCTAATTAGATGTGACTTTTAAAAAATCTATAACATATTGCTCTGTGGCTTTAGCCACTCTGTTTTATTCCACTTTGATTATTTCTAACAGTCTACAGATTCAATTTTCTCACTTATGAAATGGGGATGATCATAATAATAATACCTCTCTTATGGGGTTATAGTGAGGATTAAGTGGGCTAATGCAAAAAGCACTTATCACAGTGCCTAGTACAGAATAAATTATTCAAGTTCAAATTCTTAACACAAAAGGCCCTTTACCATCTGCCCTCCCCTACCCCAACCTCTCTGGACTCATCTCCCTTCAGGTCCTCTCTGTTCCGGTTGGCTTTGTGTTGTTTCTTTCCCATATGCCTTCAGACAGACTGGTCCTTCTGCCTAGAATTCTCTCCCTCCTTCCCCTTCACTCAGACCTCCCTCTAGCTAATTTCTATTTTTCCTTCAAAATGCGACTCAACTCTCATTTCACCTATAAAGCCTTCTTGGCTTGCCTCCTTGCCCCTCTTTGCTTCCACCCATCTTGAGGACATTAACAGTATTTCTTTCAGTGTTTAAAATCTAAAAAGTGCCCAATAAAGTTTAGTTGAATAAATGAGTGTGTGCAAACCTCCCTTCTCTACTGAACCATCTTCCTATCCCACCAATGTCTCTGCCTTCTCTTCGCTTCTTTCCTTCTTTCCCAGTGACTTCCTGAGCATTCCCATCACTCCCAAGTGAAATTCACTTCGCTCCACACTCTTCAGACTGTTACTACATCCCAAAGGATGGCAGGGGGGGAAAATACACCCTTTTAAGCCTGCAATCCCATAGCAAAAGCAGGGAAATGTTCACATTAAATAATCCCCCTGTGTAAAACCTTTTAGTGGCTTCCCCTAACCCTGGATATGAAATCTCAAAGCCTCACCATGGCTGGACGAGTCCTGTGTGCTCTGGCCTCTGCCTACCTCTCCAGCACTACTTCATGTCACATGACCCCTTGCTCACAGCAGTTTGGCCGCACAGACTTCTCCATCCTCAAACGTACCAAGCTCCCTACTATCTTGGGGTCATTGCCCATGTTGGAACTCTCTCGAAACCCTCTCCCACCCCCACACTCTCTTTACTTGGATTCTTCTTTTTTTTTTTTTTTAAAGATCAGCCCCAAGCTAACATCTGTTGCCAATCTTCCTCTTTTTTTTCTTCTCCTCAAAGCCCCCCAGTACCTAGTTGTGTATTCTAGTTGTAGGTCCTTCTAGTTGTGGCATGTGGGATGCCACCTCAGCGTGGCTTGACGAGCGGTGCTAGGTCCACACCCAGGATCTGAACCAGCCAAACCCTGGGTCACCGAAGCAGAACGCACCAACTTAACCACTCAGCCATGGGGCTGGCCCCTTAAATTATTCTTAAAGGTGACTCAGGCTAGGCTAGACCTAGACTCCGCTATACAAGCTTACTGACACTACTGGACTAGCATTACGAGCAAACTCCAGAGAACCCGGATCTGTGGCCCAGGAAAAAGTACTGCGACCTTTGTTATTCCATCGCTCTCCAAGTCTCAATTTCCCCACCTATTTAATGGGATGTAATACTCATCAAACCTACAAAACTGTGTTATTAAAATAAAAAATATGAATAAAAGAGCTTTATAAATAGGGAATCATACAATCTCAAAAGCTGAAAAAATTGCAAAATACCTTTTGGAAGGTAATTTTTCACAGTATCAAGAGCCGTAAAAATGTTCACACCCATTGACCCAGGCATCCCACTCCGGGAATATATCCTATAACAAGAGTTCCCACCCTATTTCTATCAGTCTACTCAAAATGTTCCCATGGATGGCACATTCCTAGATTATAGGTTGAAGCCTATTTGAGCTAGGATGTAGACTACATACAATTCCCATTTCTTTGCCACTCAGGAAGACATATCCCAGAGAAGGATGTTATTCTGGGAATCGTTTGAATTAAGTAAATAACTCATGAAATGTAGCATATCACTTATTAGTAAATTGCAAGTTCTGAAACCCATCAAGACACAGCAGTGTCTTGGCATACAAGCTGAGAACTACCATGAAATAACTCAAAAGAAGGAAAAAATGCATATACATTTGAGTTGGGCCAACAGGCAACAACAATAGTAATAATATGAGCCCTTTTATTTCCATTCCCTCACTGCCTCCTCACAAAGGTCCTGTGAGGTAGACGGGAGGGATCCATACTTTCTGGTCTCCAGCAGGAGTCATGGTTTTATATCCATGCAAAATAAATTGAGAGTCAGTGGGGCATGCTGGATAGAGCGCTGTTCAGTGGTCATATGGCCTGAACCGCTAACATTTCTGGCTGTGATTCCTTGAGCACGTCACTTCAACTCCCTGAGCCTGCTTCTACTCAAACTGCTTCCAGCATTGTTGAGTGGTTCAAATGGGGTACTGGACACGAACGCACTTTGAGACGTAAATACTGTACAAAAGTGACGTGTCTTAGCATGCTGGCTCTGTCCCTGGGCAGGGACCAATAATAATGCTTCAGGTCCAAGAAGTGACCTTCCCTTTATCCACTCATGTTAAGCAATGCTCTAGGATATCTAGTTGGTCTTCATATTGGCATACCTAAGACAAGGATACAACATGATCACAAGGCAAAATAAATATTTATTAGAAATCATAAAAGCATTTCTTCAATGACACTAAAACGTTCTTACTCTATTTATGACTTCTTTCTTGAACATAAAGTTTCATACACACACACTGAGAACAAGCAAGTAAATTAGAATTTACAGGAATCAGGCACATTCAATGAGAACAAGGTAACAATTCTGTGTTTGGGACCAAGATCACAGTAAAAACATGTAAATCAATGCAGAAATCAAGTATGGCTTACAGGCCCGGATGACGGCCCATCTACCTGGGCCCTGCCCAGGGCAAAAGGGCACAGTTCACCAGGCCTTGAGGAAGGAAAGGAACATCAATAATACGGGGCTCTCTTGGGCAGGCGCCTTCTAAGAGCCTAATGACTTCACAGTACAACCTCGCACACGTTCTCTCACATCCCTGAGAGGAAGGTGAGACCATTTTTATTCCAAAAAGATACATCACATAATGTTTAGAATGATGGATTCTTCCTGAGGCAGAGTTTAACTAAAGGAAAATTTCTAGCCAAAGCCATTATCTGAGCATGAGAGATTCCATCCCAGGAAAATGTCTTCCCTTAAATTACTGAAATGTGAATCACGGAGTTTTAATATGTCCTGATACACTCATGGATCCAGTGTGTGTGTGTGTAGTTTTGTGCACACCTGTGTGCACACTTGAGTTTTAAACCTGTCATAGGGATCACAGGGACAACGTAGACTGCCAACATGAATCATTTAAGCAAAAGTCCCTAGAACCCTGACACATGCCAACCACAAAGGCAGATTCAAATTTACTGAAAACCGTACTAAAAAAAAAAAAAAAAAAAAAACGGTGCAGAGGGATATCTGTGGTCCAGGAATCAGAACATTCCAGCTTCAACAGCTCTGATATGACTTCCTGCATGACTCTGAACAAGTCCACTTTCCTTTCTGAGCTTTAGTCTCCAGTAATAGAGTAAGGGAACCAGTCCTTTTAAACCAATGCTCTTTGACTCATTGCCTCCCTTTGCCTTTGTAAACCTACCGAGGCTCAGACCATCTAGGCTGAAAGCCTTTTGGGGATGAATATCCAGTACAGAAAATGGTCCTGCCAACAAATTCCATCTAGATCCACAGAGAGCAGCTCTCCATATGTGTGAGAAGACAAAGATGTCTTCACTGATTTCTATTTGCCTAACGTCCAAGCTTTTGTTCAAGAGGGAAATGGACAGACATATGGCTTGATCCATTCACATCCCAAGTCAACACAATTCTGGAATTCCCAGCTCCATAGTGTAGAGCATGGCGCCATGGATCCAAATGGCTGCCCTTCAAACCAGGACATCTGTTCTGGATATATGCAAGGAGGTAACTCCAGATACAGGATGCTGATCTCCAGGCTAAAAGGACCTTCAAGTTCATCTAATTGTGGGCTTTAACAACATCTCTAATAAGTGCTCAACTAGCTTCTGCTTTAACATCTCCAATATCTGGAGCACTTGCTGGACTGAATTGAACCAAAATCTTTCTCCTTGAATTTCCAATTTTTGGCATTAGTTCTGCCCATCTGTAACACATCCGCTCCTCCTGCCTCCATGACAATCCCCACTCCCAAAATCTTCCCTTCTCCAGAAGACATGCCTAGACCCTACCTCCCCTGCTCACACCTGAGCTTGGTCTGACCACTACAGCTCAGAGCACTGCCGGCTCCCTGGGTCAGTGGAGGGAGCAGGGACTGCTGCAGACTGCGCAGCTCTTAACCTGCATCCTCGGCCCGCCCATCTCCCCATGACCTGGTCCATCAGAGGCACGAAGGCCAAGTTTCTATCTATCCAGGTAAGCTGGTGCACAGAGTGACCCAGAGCAGAGGAACCGACCCAGAGTGGATTGTTTGGCCTACCTTCCTCAGTTTGCCTCAACTCAGATTAAATAGCCAATTGCCAAGCTGTCTAAAGGCCAAATTTATTTTTGTGCCACTTAAAATTAAAATTCATGGTTAACATCTTTATAATTCCACCTAAAACTCCCCACATGATTCCTTTTACCAGATAACCAAGGCAGAGCGGATTTTCCGGTTATTTAGGCTCCAGAAATCTGGAACATTTCTTCCATCTGCTCCTCACCTCTGCCCCCAACTGACTCTCTGTAATTTCAGGGGGAGAAAATCAGAGGGAAAGGACCTAAAATAAGCCCCATGTCTTGGCACATGCTCCTTTCTCACATGCCTTCTCCTCAGCTTCAAAATTCACAGTCTACAAAAATATTTAATACTAGAGCATTTCAGGTATTTTGTTAAATTCCTCCAATAAGAAATACTGATGTATAACAGTAACCTCTGAGATTTAAGACCATATAAATAGAGCAGCTACTATTTCTGTGTCAGATGAAGCTATCATCTGAGCTTGGAGGCAGGCACGACTGCAGGGCCAGGACGAGGAAACGAGCCAAGCTCTTTCACCCAGATCCAGCAGCCCAGGCAGGCCCTGCCCGGCATGTCTCATGTGGACTTTTGTGTGTGTAAAGAAAAGCTTTTTGTCCTTGCTCTGGCCACCCCGAGGCCAAGTATACAATACTTACATCCAGCCCCAATTCCCAAAATCTATTTCTCAGTTTTTAAAATCACATACTTCATCTGAAGCAATTTTCATCCAAAACTGAAATGTCTTTCCTCTATTGAAAATAAAAACCCTATGTTAATAATTCTACTAAAAATGTCTCTCAGTTTGAGACAGCTTGAGCCTTGGGGTGCCAAGGGTGCTCATTCCAAGGGTGGTTTGTTCCCTGAAGGTTCCGGAAGGGCATTTCCATAGCTCGCTCTCCTCCTCCCCCAGGATATCCGGCTCAGCCCCCCATATGATCTGGGACACGATCAGGACTTCCCTAATTCAGGAGACCCAGACACAGTGGAGGAGACAGTGCAATGTGTGCGCTGGGGCTGGGGGCTGTCAAGGAGATGTTGGCAGGAAGGAAGACTCCTCTCCCTGCTCCTCAGGCCGCCACCCCCTCCCTGCCACCCCTCTCTCCCGGCCAAGCTGACCTGCAGTTGGTGAACCCAGGCACTTCACCCAGGACTTTGGGGACTCCCAAGCTCGGGACTGCTGGCCATGGGTTTACGCAAACTTTTTGCTGAGTGACAAAATCAAGGGTATTTCCCACTCGGACAAACTGACAACTGCCTCTCAGTTCAGCCACCGCTCAGCATGAGGGTGCTTTCCACTCCTGGGTGGGCAGAGCCGGGCTCGTCACTCTGCGAAGCCCTCAGCACGGAATCCAGGACCCAGCCTGCAGCCAGACGCTCACACCAGCTCTGGGTTCTGCTTCTACACTGAAGTTTCCGGAAATTCTTCTATTTCGTCAAATGCATTGAGGGTGGTTTTGCTGTTGCTCCTGGAAGAATCTTGGATTTTGTTGAAATCATCTTTAAAAAACAAAACACTATTTTAAAAATACAGCACTCTGCAAGGTGTGCTTCCAGCTCCTCATGTACCCCCTGATTTTTAGAAGTTATTCCAACTAGGGTGATAAAATGTCGGAGCTGGAAGGGACCTGAGAACCAATTTAATTCAAACCTCTCATTTCACAAATGGGGAAAATCAGGGCCCTGTGACTTGGTTGGCCCAAGGTTCCATGGTCAGACAGGGGTGGGTGCCACCCTCCCTGACAGCATCGGTACCTGTCCGTCGCCCGGGCCCTGGATCCTCGTTGAGGAAGGAAACGTGTGTTTTCCACTCGGTCCACTTCACCTCGTTGATCCTGCCAGTGTGATAATCATTCTCACTACTTCCCAACTGCACCTCATTAAATGCAGACAAGTAGCACAGAGTTCGGGGTGTCCTAGGAGCTCCCCTTCTGTCCCTCCCAGGGAGGAGGAGCACTCCTGCCCCACATGTCATGTCAGCATTGTTAGGGTGTGAAACCTGCCCAAGCCCCCACCGTGTGGGACCCAGAAGCTCAGAAAGCTGTAAAGGGGACGTCTTCAGACAGCAGTGGCTGTGCCTGACTGGTGAGAGGGAGCCCACGGGCAAGGAAGGAAGAGAGGAGAGGAGAGCCTGGGCTGAGAAGATGTGGGGGTGTGAGGATTAAATTCCTGGAATTTAGCTAGGGTTAAGCCTACACGAAGACAAGGTGGTTAGGGTTCAAACTCCTGAAGAGTGGGCAGCGTCTAAGGTGCTGGATTGCAACTGGAGATGATGGTCTGGCCCAAGTTGACATTCAGAGAACATCTCTAGCGTGACAGTGTCAAAATTAAAGATATTTATCAAGGTAACAATTTGTAGTCAGAAATGATGGTTTCTGGGGGGGTGAGAATTTCCGTTAGAGAAGTGGGTTAAGGTAAGGTTATACACAAAGAAGATAGTCTGCACAGTCAGGCAATCAGACGGGGGCAGAAAGAGGTGGACTTATCAGAAGGGATGGCCATGGCATGTGCAAGTACTTTTTAAAAATCAAAAACCTTGATATCTTTCAAAAGTAGCTGTCTCACTTTCCATTTGCCAGGGACAAGATGTGCCTCGGGTCTGCTGGTGTCACGTCAACCCACATAGGGTAGACAGAAGGACGAAGAGTGCCAGGCTGGCGGATCTCTTCTGAACCAGACACCGGGTAAGGAAAGGCCGTGGAGGCACCTCCGAAGGGACGGAGAGGAAGTGCTGCGGGCAGAGTCTCCCTTCCTCTCCCCTCTGAGGCTGCAGAAGCCTCGTCCCAGGGCCAGCAGCCCCATAAGAGCAAATTCCAGCTTCTGAGGAGGCCAGAGCAGATGGTAGCCATAGTTTGGCAAGCAAGTGGCAGCACTGTCTCTCTCACATTCACCAACTCGTCCCTCTTTACCCACCCAAAGACAGCCACCAAAGGGCCCTTCCCGTTTCTTACCGCAAACACAGTCGGAAATCTTCCTCTGCCACCTTACACAGCTCTCCCATCTGGAACCTGCTCCTCAGCCATTCTGGCAACATTTTCTCAAACTCCAAGATCGTCCTGGCTCTCTGGGGACACAAACGAGCCTAAGAACGTTGCTGAGGAGCCCACCCAGGAGCACAGCTCCACATGAGTGGGCATGTCCCTGCACAGATACACACAGACATACACACACATTCACGCTTGCACACAAGTGTGCATGCACACACACACAAGTACATGCACACACACCACCAAACAGCCTGCTCCACCCGCACTGGGTGCTAAATGCACAGATCCTGAGGGTTTGGCTAATTACAGAATTCAAAAATGAAAAACCGGTAAGTTTGGGAAAGGTGTCCAAATTGCTTTAAACATGACATAGACAATGTTTCTGGAAGTCCAGGAGCTTCCTAATTGAAAAAGGTGGGTTCCTGGGATCCCACAGTGAAGGGAGGTTCAGACATCATCTGGTCCCCCCACCATCCCAGGCTTGGAATCCCCTCGGCTGTTTTCCTGGCGATAATTTGTCTAATCTATCCTGAATATTACCAACAGCACAATTAAGAAGGCCCTAATAATTAGAAATTTCCTTGTGTCGAACCAACGCCTTTCTCCCTGTCGATGCCCCATATACCTCAGCTCTGCCTTCTGAGGCCACAGGGGGAAGCTGCTCCCTCTTTCACAAATAGCTCTGCAAATATCTGAGGGAACTCTCATCTTCTTCAACCCTGGTTTCAACACCATTTCTTGTGAGGCACAGTTTCCAGTCCTCCCCCAAGCCTGGTCACCACCTCTGGGCCATCCTGTGGGTTAGTGTCCTCAGTGTATAAGGCCCACAGTGAGTGAGGAGTGCTATGGCCAGAATGGAGGAGAGCAGAATTGTCACCTCCGTTGTCCTATATCCTATACTCCTCTTAATTCAACCTAAGGTTACACTTCAACATCCACATATCACACCGTTGACTCTGAGCAGAGTGTACCCATAAGCCTGTGTTCCTCTCACACATGCTACTGTCCAGCCACACTGCCTAGACCCTATACTCAAAGAACTAAGACTAAGCCTTCCTCAAACCTGGCCAAGCACAGAGAGCTATGCAGATTCCCAGGCGCCATCCCAGATCCACCAGTGCAGATATATACCACATGCTGTGCTATACCGTGTGCTGAACTGAGTCCCCATGGAGGCCCCTGTACCAGGGTCTCTGCCAGGCTCACCTGTAAGCGCCAGATGCGCTCACTCTCCTTGGAGATGTTCTCCACGGTCTCTCCCATGAGGGCAATGAGCATGTTGAGGAGGAGGACAAAGGTGAGGATGACGTAGGTGATGAGCAGGAACAGAAAGAGGATGGGGTACTTGGAGTTCTGCTGGATGTTCAGGTCGCCCAGGCCTATGGTGAGCTTGAAGAGCTCCAGCACCGCGTCGCTGAAGCTGCCGTAGGAGCTGCAGTTCTTATTGTCCTTGGAACACTTCTCGATCAGCGACGCCAGGGCTGGAAGGACACAACGGGGTGTGCTCTGCAGCCCTTCCGCCTGCTTAATTACCCGACAAACTTGTGCATACTTGACCATACACCCATGCCCACACACATACACACTGCAGGCCTGCTGCCTCCTGCTCCCTGGCCGTTCAAATTCCATCTCCAGCCTCAGCTGCCCCAGAAGCCTCACCAGGCTGGTTCTCTGCCTTGACCTCCTGCAGAAAGCCCTTCCTGCCTAACAAAGAACTTTCCCTTCTCTAGCTTCCTCTAGCCTACCATTCAGCCCTTGATCACTCACAGCCTCTTAGAGTTACTAATTATGATCTAGGTGTTTGCCTAGCTCCCCAGCCAGGCTTTGAGCTCCTGACTGCCTGTAACCTGGGTCATCTCCCCCAAGGCTGGGAGGTCCTGAGTCTCCTCCTAATGCTCTGTAGTGAGATCCCCTGGCCAATGCCTGGAGCTCTTTCTTCTCTTCTTTCCAACACACCACAATAGTGGCTCATTGTTGAACAAAGGAATGCTCAAATCAATGAGTAAATGGATGGACAAATAAACAAGCAAGTGAAGGAGCAAATAAATAAGCAAATTGTGACCCAGCAAAGGTAACAGACAGACGGGAACAGTTACCAACTTCAAATGCCAATGATCTCTGAAAAGAAAAACACAACTGGCCTGGGAAAATAAAACCATGTCTCTCTATGTGGAGGTTAGAAATGACACCAGGCTGTGCTGTTCCCTCTGTCGTAAATGGAGAGGTTTTAAGAAGGGGCTCCATCTCCAGTCCCCAGCAGACCAGAGGCTCTCACAGATACATCTGAAGCAAAGTGAGTGAGTAACGTGATGTAGAGGGCCAAAGGGGGTTACCTTGATGCATTACTTTACTCTATGTTTCAAAGAGCACCAACCAAATTTCTGCAAACTTTAGTTTCCCCATCTGTAAAATGGAGCCAAAACACCCGCCCAGCCTATCTCAGGTTGTGAGGGCCACATAAGATGATGGATGGGAACGTGGGAGGCACAACCCGCAGAGTGGATGGACAAGAGCAACAGGGCTGGTTCAAATCCTGGAGTCTCTAAGCCTCAGTTCCCTTATGATCAGGGACGATGATTCCCCTTGATGGAGATAGGAGAGACATAAAAAGATGAGGATTGGAAAATGCTAAGCACACCAGGTGCTCCACTGGTGGCCGATATATCTGTTGACGAGGCTGCCATGTGCTTTGTCATTTTGATTTCTGTATAAAGTGCTTTACCAAATGTGGGTGTTGCCATTATTTATAAATCAATTACCTACTCCAAATCCAAGTAAGAACACGATATATACAAACAAGAACTTCAGAACATCGTGCAAAATGACCTACAAAGAAAGAAACATGATTCAAGGGTAAGGTTTGAGCACATATTCACCATATGCTGATCTTGCTGCTTCGCGCCCTCTCCCAGGCTCCCACCCTGCCCATGCCTTCACCCAGCCATTCTCCCTTTCCTCAGCCAAGTCCTCCTGATGCTCCACAGCTCAGCTCCGGGCGCCACCTCCTCCAAGAAGCCTGCCCCTCACCCCACCCCACCCCACCCCTGCCCCCAAAACATGTCTCTGTGCCTGCTGATCCACCCTGTACACGAGCTCCTTTCTTCACAGAGTCTCACATCTGGAATCCTCCCACTTCCTGGGCCAGTGGTGTGCGGGAGCAAGCTCAAACCAGCTCACAAAAGCTGACTGTTCCATTTTCATGAATTTTGTGAGCTGGTTATTAAACACAGCCATTATAAAAAATTAAATTATATAAACTTATGATAAATTATATTGAAAACAAAGGGAATTATTCAAAATATCACTTCTTAGTAATTTTACAGTTATCTATGCTCTTCAGGTTATTTACACCTATCATGGCCACGTGGTGGAAATACAATCTAATGGTGTGTTGCTGTGCGTCTTTTCCCAACTCTGTGTTCAAGGACATCATGTTGGTAGCTGGAAGTCAGCCATAGTGGGAGTATTTACACTAAGGAAATTAGTAAATACTACAATCCAGAGATCAACTCATTGTTTTGTTGATCGTCTAGACTAGCTGTAAGACAGCGATGGAGAAAATGTTAAGGCAGATGAAACTTAAAATATGTCCCACTTGTAGCTGTTACGTTGTGAATAGCATAAAATAGTCTTCTAGTATTTGAAAACTATTATGCAATTCAGCAAATAAGTGGCTCATGCCACTGACAAACAAGTGAAGATCCAAGTTCACATCTCATTCCTTAAAGGAAAGAAAAATATCAACGAACATTTATGTTGGAACAACACTCGTTTGTCAATCACAACTGTTGGCTGGAAAGAGATACAAGATTCAACAAAAATCAACATATTATTCTGCCAGACTCAACTAACTCTGTGGAATCTACAATAAAAAGCATTCTATAGTTTACAGGCCCGCCCGGTGGTGCAGCGGTTAAGTTTGCACATTCCACTTCAGTGGCCTGGGGTCCACCAGTTCAGATCCTGGGTGTGGACCTACGCGCCACTTATCAAGCCATCCTGTGGTAGGCGTCCCACAAAAAGTAGAAGAAGTTGGGCACGGATGTTAGCTCAGGGCCAGTCTTCCTCAGCAAAAAGAAGAGGACTGGGAGCAGAGTTAGCTCAGGGCTAATCTTCCTCACACACACACACACAAAAAGCATTGTACATTTTATTATTATTTGTAAATTGTGTGCTACTCATCCTTTATGTGGTAAAATTTATAAGAGCTGGTTGCTGTTTACCAACACACCCCTGCTGGGGGAGAGAACATTCCTTCACAAAGCGTACCCCTCCCCAGCGCCCAGTAAGCCCCTGCATTTTGAGGTCTGGACACTTAAAGCCTCACCAAAAGCAAAGGGAGACAGTGATGTCTGGGATAAACAGCAGTGGCCTGTCCCTTGGGAAAGCCCCTTTTGCTCACCAGACCTCAGCTTCCTTATCAGAAAAAGGGACATTCTCTGAGGGACCCCTCCCCGCAAACCTGCTCATCTCTGACACTCAGCAGCCCCGACACACCTTCTGGATCATGACGCTGTACATGCCCATGGACTGGAATCCCCGCGTGTAGTAGAGCATGTTCGCCCAGCCCAGGGCCATGGCCAGCACCAGGCAGGCGAGGTACTCTTTGTAGGCAAACAAGTACAAGAAGACAGACAGTATCACAAGCACAGCTTGGACAAAACTGTTCAGGAGACACAGGAGACAGGGCCTTACTTACTCCTCCTCAGTATCAGGGCAGATAGTCAAATCCCCCAGCCTCCCTTAAACCCTGAACAGTCACCCTGGCGGCTGATGCTGACGAGACGGATGAGGCTGCTCCAGACCCGCTCGACCACGTCTAAAATCCAGCCTTGTAGACTGCATCGCCTGAGGCGAGTCCAGGCCAGTGGTGGGCTGCCTGCAGCTGTCAGAGACTTTTTAAAAATACAGGTCCCCAGGGTCCCAGGAGATCCTGGTTCAGAAGGCCAGGGGGCCATGTATTTTCTAAGTCATCCACGTGATTTCTGATTCCCACATAGATTGGAGAGCCACTGGAGTAAACGGAGGATGCAGTGAACGAATGCGTTTTTAACCAAAATGACAAAAGCTGTCAACATCCATACTTATAAGCCAATCATAACAAAAGTCCCCCAAAACTTACTATTTTTATCTTTTAAAAAAGTACGATATATGCTAAATGAAAGAAGCCAGTCACAAAAAGACAAATACTGTATGACTCCGCTTACACACAATACCTAGAGTAGCCAAATTCATGGAGACAGAAAGTAGATCGGGGGCCACCAGGGCTGGGCGGAGGGGAAGAGTAACATGTTTGGTGGGTACAGTTTCAGGTTTGTAAGATGAGGAATTCCGGAGATTGGGTGCACAGCAATGCGAATGTACTGCACAGCACTGATCAGTACCCTTAAAGGTGGTAACCCTTTTGTGTACTTTACTAGAATTTAAAAAATATTACGTACAATATATGCCAAACAAGATCAAAATCTACTCCTAAACAGTATGTGCTCCATCAGCTACGCAGACATCTGGATAAAAACGCTCTCTTGCCTATAACATCAGGCAGTCTCCATGATTATGAAATCTCTAACTAGTGAAAGTTAGGACACAAGCAACCTTGTTCTTCTCATGCAGTGAAAAGCAAATGTCTGGGTGATCGATGCATTTGGGACTAAAGCAAGGAAGGACGTCTACACCTTCCTCCACACTAACAGAACAAGTAAGAAGCAGAGGAGCAGGACGATGCACTGGGGCCTTTTGTCTGCGCTAAGGCCAATGGCTGTAGAAATGGATTTCTCTCTGGAATTGTCATACTTTCTCAAGGTGACAGACTCACACGTGGCTTGCATCACGGGGCAGTGCTGCACCTGGCCTATCCATTCCCGGTGGTATCTGGGCGCCCCACCTGCGCATGGGGATGAAGAACTTGGTTCGTGCCTCTGGAAGGCAGGTACATACTCAATAAAACACCTAGGAATTTGGAAGTGTGAGGCCAAGATTCAAAGTCCTGTAGACCGTCTCCCAAATACCCAGGAGAGGGACTTTGGTGGGGTCTACAGGGCTACAGAGCCCTCCATTCTTCATCCCACGTGATAGATTCTGTTCCATCCACACAGCAGCAATGAAGAATCAGCCTCTGTTCACTTAGAGACAGGCCACAAAAGCCTCTGATGTCAGTTGCACATGACTTCATTCAGAGAGGCTGCTGAGCTGGGCTTGCTGGCTAGGGCCTATGGAGCTACTCTGCACTGGCGTGGGGAGAAGATGACCCGGAGGCTGGGCTGGCTTCCACGTGACCGAAGCTCCTCATGACTGTCAGTGACTCCCCACTCTGGGCCTGGGTTTTCATGCCTACACATGAGACTCAATGGTTTCTCAAGCACCTTCCAGCCTGATCTTCCACGGTCCAAGATGGCAACTTCGAGACCCCACACAACCAGGAGGAACTGGCCTGGAACTCTTCACAAAGCAGTACACAGCACTGCCCAGCCTCTTCATGCCCACTCCGTGCCGCCTGCCACCTGGGGCTCTGTGGCAGGCCAGAGTCAGCCATCGCCGCAACCAGATGGTGGGCACTGTCTTGGGGCTTTCCGGATCCCTCCATGGACATCTATGTGCCTTTCTTACTAGAAGGGAGAGAGGAGGTCCCGGCCATATGACCATGGCAGGACTGGAACAAGGTAACATGGCAGAGTGGCTGTTCTAGAGGGACACAGCAGCCACCATACAGGATTTCAGCCCTGCCTGTGAAGTGGTGACAAAGGGACAGACCTACTTACAAGACAAAGTGAAACCAGGCATCCGAGAGGATGGACTGCAGGTCTGAGGGTCTCAGCAGGAAGATCGCGATGCCCTAAGGCCAGCAAAGAAAGAAAAGCTACACCCTCTTCATGCTTCTCGCTGGAGGATCTGAAGAAGGGCTGTTTCCCCAGGGCTGAGACTCAGTGAGAGGGGAGTGTGTGAAGGCCCAGCCAGAGCCCAGATGAGGGATACAGCAGGGGACCTGTGCCTGGGGGACAGAGGTAACCCCAGGGTGAAAGTAGATGTGCCCCCACATCTTCCTACATCTCTCTCTCTCATCCTCACCCCAGAATCTGCCAAGCAGCACAGCCACACAGCTACTTGCCATTCTCCAAATCTGGCCGAGCTTTCCAGCCTCAGAGCCTCTGTTCATGCTGTTCCCATGCCCTCCCTGTACTGACCTTCTCCCCAGTGTCCTCATGCCCAGTCCTCCCCTACCAGAGTAAGTGCCATCTCTGCCTTCAAGCCTTCCGTGACTCCTCCTGTCCCCAGAAAAAAGTCATCTCCCTTCCGCTGAGCACTGGTCTGAACCCAGCATAGGGCCCTTTTCACAGCCTGTCTTAAAGTCTAGACGTTTGAGTCCATCTGAAATCCCCAACCAGTCTGTGAGCTCAAACTCCCTCCATCCCTCTCACCTCGCCCAGGGCCCCACATATAGTAGGTGCTGATTCATTGGTTGGATGGATGGATGGATCTACTGATTGTTCGAGCAATCGATTGATTGATCAACAAATGGAAAGCTGGTTGGATGAAGGATGGAAGGACAGTGGGTAAGGATGAGTGGGTATTTGAATGCATGAATGAGTGGATGGGTTGATGAGAGGACAGGTGATTGATTGGGTGGATGGAGGGGAGAGGAAGATGGGTCACTGAGTGGCTGGGAGGGTAGATAAATGGCAGATAGATGGACAGATGGATGGAGGGGTAGAGAGATGAAGTAGGAAGGACAGCCCTGTTTATTTATTTATTCCCATCTTATAACTAAGAAATCTACAGCTTAGAAGGGAAATGGCTCCCCAAGGCCCCCCTGCAGTAATGGCAGAGCGGGGCGGGATGGAAGCCAGGCCCGCTGTCACCCTGCCTGCCTCGCAGGGCAGTCGGGAAGGGCTGAATAGCCCACTCACCTCTTTCACAGAAATGCACATGGCCCAGATGAGCACGAACATCCTTCCTAAGAGCTGCAGCCACCCCATCTTGTGCGTCAGGGCCAAGGGGTGTGGGAGGGCCTGGGGAGGAAGGGAGAGGAGTGGATGGTGCAGGATGGGGAGCGCCAGCCCTGGAGGGACCACGCGCATAACATGCCTAATGGTGAAGGGTGATAGCTGGGAACCCCATGCAAATCTCTTGGCTGGGCCTCAGTTTCCCCGTCTGCACATGGGACTGCTCTAAGCTCCTGCAGCTCTGACCACCTCGTGCCCCTCCCCAACCCCAGCAAGGAGCCCCCGTACCTCCTCCTCCCGGGGGCGGTAGTAAGAGACGAGAGTCAGGGTGATGTTGTAGAAGAAATAAAAGCAGAAGGACAAGAAGAACATGTACTTGGCAAACTTCTTCCACTTCATGTGCAGCAGTGTGTGCAGGGGCTCCAGGGTCAGCATCTCATGCCGGTTCTGGGGGTAGGAGACCACCAGTCACCATGGGGTTGGGGGAGGGGCCATTTTCAAAGGGCTCTCACTTCACAGGGAGCTCTGAGTCAGCACTGCCCCTGGCAGAAGGGCCAGTCATTATGGCCAATGGACTGGTTCAGCTGGAAATGTTGGTTGGGTAATTTCCGGCTCCTGAGATTCCTTCCCAGTGCGCCCAGGCAGCAGCCAAAGGCCACAGAAGTCTGGGCTTCCAGCAGGAGGATCTGATGCTCAATGGGGAGCAAGTGGGGAGGGCTGTGACTGGGGTCCTGGTCCCAACTTGGCCCTCCTTCACTGTGTGACCTCGGGAAAACACCCGACCCTCTCTGGGCCTCAGTCTCCTCATCTATAAAACAGATAATGATCAGAATGCCCTACCAACCAGGCTGCTGTGAGGGTCCAGGGAGACCCTGGACACAGCAGGCTCTGGAAAGCAGGACTCTGATAAAACGTGAAGGATGAAGATCCAGCCTGCTGTCTCACTTCCCCTTCGAGCCAAAACTGCTGATCCTCTCTTCCCCTCCAGTTTCACTGACCTTCCCCCTCTTGCCTCCTCTGGGAAGGCCTCCCTGACTGCTCCAGCTATGTGCTTCCTGACCCTCATTTGGGGCCAGGTTTAGGGGAAGAGGGGATTCTAAGCCTGGGTCATATAGAACCAGAGAGAATAGGGTGCGTGGGGGAGAAACAAGATGAAGATCAACACCAACCATCCCCACCCCCACCTCCACAAGGCCCAGAATTCTGGGGCCAGGAGACCCCCCACCATGAGGGTTTACAAGACAAGGTTAGCTGGGAACAGGTGAACCCAGCGCCTGCCTTAGCCCCGCCCTTTCTGTGCCAACTCTGCCCACCAAGGCAAAGGAATGGGGGACTGCAGAGGTGTCCAGCTAGCGGTCTGTGGTCTTCCCAGTGCCCCCTGAGCCCCTGGCCTGAGGCCCTGCCCCCCACCTCCTGCCCTTCCCCAGCCAGCCCGGGAGACCCACATCGATAGTGGTGTTGTAGACAATAATTTCCAGCACCGAGTTGTCTGTCGTGGTGTCCACGTTGGTGAGGTCGTAGAGGGAGGATGACACGGGCCCGTACGCCCAGTCCGTGAACTTCCTGGACAAGCTCCGGAGCGGCTTCTCCCTGATCTCACGACTGAGGATGTACTTCAAGATCTGGAGCGGGAAGAGAAACAACCGTCAGCCGCAGAGCAGGGCCAGGAAGAGGTTCCCAAGCACAGACTGAGTCCTGCCTCTGCGCCCGACACCGTGACCCCCGGGTCCGGTTTTATCTGTGAAATGGGCGCGAAACTCGCTGCTCTGTCCATCTCACCAGGGACTGTGAATATCAGAGACAAAAGGTGTGAAGCCCTTTGCACGCTGTGGAAAGCTGCACAAGCAGCTCGTACATCCTTGCACCAGCGGGGACCCCATTCAGTGAAGAATCCGGAAACTGACAATTTTGAGAAATAATGTCTGTTTGGCCTGGATTTAAGTTTTCCCAGTTCCGCTATCCCACCCTCTCAGTCAAGGCGAGAAGGGGCCAGGAAGGGTGTGGGCACTTCTCCAAGACTGGCCACAGGGGACACATTATTCTCTAGAGAACCAGGGAGTCACGGCGCCCTGCTCTGTGCTGGAAGCTCCGCCTCTGAGCTCTCCCCAGGGAGAACCTGTACCACAGCCGCACGCAGGGCAGAGGCCCTTGGAGGAAGCTCCACCTACAGCCGCACTCTGACCTCCCCCAAAGCCCCCAGCAAGCTGTGTCCCTAGGAGCGGGCAGGAGACGGGGGAGGCAGGCACACAGTTTCTCCTCTGCCAAGCCATTCTCCATCCCTCCTCCCCCAACTAGAGAATGAAAAGGTCCCTTGTGGTACCCAGCCCTGAGCAGTGGGATGGACTCAAGGCCCTCGGGGCCCCCCACCTCCCAGTCAGCTGCCCTGAGGCCAGCACAGCCATGATTGCTCAACAGCCCCCAGCCACCCAGCATCCTCCTGCAGCCTCCCAGGAGCCACAGTGCCCTCCCAGGGCTCAGAGGTATGGACGCTGATGAGCAGGCTTCGCTGAGCCGTGACCCCAGGCCCAACCTGAGTCCTGACCTTGATCTCAGACCAAGCCATGGCTCCAGCCACCGACAGGGACATGAGCCCACCCCAGTCCGAGTCTTCACCAAGCCTTGAGTTCCTCAGCCCCATTACACAGGGCCCAAAGGGCCACAAGCAGCCACACGCTCTGCTGGGACTTGGCTCAGAGTTTCAACCTGATAGACAGGCTGGGGTCTTTCCAGAGGCGGGGAGCAGCAGCCCACTGACTCTGGATCCAGAGAGGCCATTCTGGGATTCCTGTCCCATAAGACGCTGTGGGTCCCCCAGGGTCTGACACGGCCTCTGCTCAGGTACCTCTCCACACAAGAATCCTCAGCCACAAACTATGTGAGATATTGTGTCACAGTGGCCTTAAGGCGCCCTCACTCTGGCTCCAGCCAGGGGGTCCCAGGGCAGGAGAGAGAAACACGAGTGTTAGGAACTGAAGTCCAGAGGGTGGGCCCGCATGCCGCACCTCACTGGCTCTGTGTGGTCACTAAGAACAAACCCACCTCGGGCCACAACTGCACATCCAGACCTAAGGCCTAGGTGAGATCTGTGGGGTCCCCAGGGCTGGCAGAGTAGCATTGCGCCTCCCCACCCTCCCGTCTGCCCCCGGGACCCCACCTCGGCCTTGCCCAACTTGGCAGCCAGCTGCAGCGGTGTGAGGCCGTCCTTGTTGCGCGTGGTCTCTAGCTCCCAGTTGCCGCTCCTCAGCAGGATCATGTCGTACATGCGCTTAACGAAGTCATTCTGCGTCTTGAAGTCCTCGGCCACCGTCACCAGCGCGTGCAGGATGTTGTTTCCCTGCGAGTCCTGCGAGGTGATGTCCGTCTGCTCATTCTCCATCAGCAGCTGCACAATCTCGGGCTGGTTGGTGCAGGCTGCCAGAGCCAGGGGTGTCTCGCCTGGAGGGGAGCAGTGGGGCTCGGTTTTCCCGTGGACCAGAGGCAGTACTCCCCAAGCCCCAGATCCTGACCCTCTCAGTAGGATTGACCCCTCAGGCTCCCTGTCGCTCTCCCCATCTCCCCCTTGTAGAGGAGGGGAGGCTGAAGCTGGGCCATCGCAATAACCTCCTAACTGGTCTCCCGACTACCATTCTGGCCCCAACACCATCCTCAGCACAGCAGACAGACTCATCCTGTGAACACGTACACCTCACCTGACCCAGAATAAAAGCTCAAGTTCCAACCACAGCCCACAAGACCCTACATCTTCTGATGTCATCTCCTCCTCTCTCCCTCAATCATTCCCCTCCAGCCACAATGGCCTTCCTCCTTCTCCTTGAACGCCCCATACATTTTCCTACTTCAGGGCCTTTGCACAGGCTGTTCCTTCTGCCTGTAGTGCTATTTCTCAGATATCTGCATGGCTCACTCCTTCACTTTCAAGTCTTTGCACAAACGTCACCTTTTCAATGAATCACCCTAAGTGCTCTACTTAAAATTGAAATCCACCTCCTTCCTACCCCAGAACTCCTGATTGCCCTTCCTCTGTCTTACTTTTTATTTTTTTATTAGCACTTATCATTTTCTAACATATTACATAGCATTCTTACTTACTATGTTTATTATTGATGGTCTCTCTCCCATCTAGAATGTAAGTTCCATGAGGGTGGAGATCTTAGTTTTGTTTACTGATATATTTCAAATACCTAGAACACTGCCTGATGTATATAGTAAGTGCTCAAACGTTTGTCGAGAAAAGAGAAGGCAGGTGACTCACCCATGGTCACAAAGCAAGCCTTGGATGGAACCAGGACTGGCCAGCAGGTCTCCTGCTCTTTCCCTCCCAAGTTCCCTCCTGTCCCCTCTCCCAACACTGGCTCCCACCAGGTCCAGCAGTGGGCAACGGACTGGACAAGACCCTGTTCTCAAGGCTGCCCAGACCCATCTAGTCCTGCTGATTAAAAAACCCCCCAGAAGAGAAAACAGGTCAGCAGTGTCAGTCAGGGGCTGTGACGGGAAGAGGGGTTGACTACAAAATTGTCCGGGGAAAGTTTTTGGTGCGATGCAGCTGCTTGTTCCCTGGTCACGGCGGTGGCTACACGACCGGATGCATTTGTGGAAATGAACAGAACTGTATATTAAAATGGGTGAATCCACCATATCTAAACCACACATTTAAAAAATTTTTTTTCACCCAGAGTGTCCTAACCCCAAGTGCTTTTGGACTCCCTAACATATCAGTCAGGGAATTTTCCTCCTCTCACTTTGGCCCCCTGTTTGCAGTCCTGAGAGGCACTGGACACAAGGGACAGAGGCCAGGACACCTACCTCAGCTCCTTACTGCACTGGGCAAGTCATTTCTCTCCTCTGAACCGGTCTCCTCGCCTGTAAACTAGGGCTCTCTCCTTCCTCTCCCTCCCAGATCTCTGTTCCCAGCCAGGTGGACGCCTGTGTGCCCTCTAAGACCACCAGGTGACACTCTCTGAACGCAGCCTCTCCCATCCTCCCCCGTACCCCCTCCCTGCTCCACCCTGGCGGTCCTGTTCAGATGGATCCGCCTCTGCCACCTCTCTGGTCCTGGCTCTGTCCTTCCAGGTCTCGGACACGTCTGAGCCGACACAGATTCGCAGTGGGGTCCCGACCCCGGTCCACTCACCAGTGGAAGCAGAGGCCTCCCGGTCTTCGCGGGGCGGGACAGGGCGGCCCCTGCCTCCTGCCTCCTCTCTCCTCTCTCCTCCCAGACCCCGCCCCCCAGCCCGTGCAGGGCGGGGCGGCACCCACCAAAGTAGAAGCCTTCGTGCTGGTACTTGGGGTTGAAGAAGACCCCCTTGGCGTGGGCGTTGACGTCGGCGCCGGCCGCTATCAGCGCCGCAGTGATGTCTCCCTGCCGCCGCTCGATGGCGATGTTCAGCGCCGTCTGCCCTAAGGACAGGGTGGGGTGGGCGCGGGGCGCTCAGCTGGGACCTCAGGTGACATACCCTCTCTGGCCTTTTCCCCTCCCTGGCCTCCATACCCTCCATGGCACCATGGCGAAATAATAGCTGCCTGT